>NC_050513.1:20846228-20860427 GCF_002922805.2 Oryzias melastigma
TCATGCGAGCTGACCAGCACATCCCAGTCAGTGGTGTTGAAGCAGTCTCTTAAGGCACTTTCCGTCTCGGGGGACCACCTCCTGATGGAACTGGAGGTAACACATGAAATGAGAAAAAAAACTCTTTAGTTTATCTTTTTTTTGTAAAGAAAGGGTTTTTAAGCCCTCATGCACCACTGAACTTTAGCAAAGCTAGAATTAAGTTATGCTAAATTATTTGTAATACTTCAGTGTAGTCTTAGAAAACAAGATGTTGCATAAAAATGTGTTTTATCACAGTTGCTGAACAAGACTTCTGAATTTTTAGTACCAAATGTTTCCTGACCCACTTCCAGCTGTGCCTACAATCCAGGAATATTTGCTGCTCGATTGTCTGACGCGAGCCCAGAGGAACGCCGACTCTGCTTCCCTTTCTGACACAAATGTTCCGGTTTGTTTCCCTCTGATGGTGCAGGTGAAGTCTCAGTAAAGGTGCTCACACACCGCCTGTGTCCACTCCCGTTTCAGTCCGGCGTTCATTGATCGCCCGCTAAAAGTTCATCTGGTTGAACTTTTTCATCTCGGGCCTCATCATTTAGTTTCAGATTCAATCAGAACTGGATGTTGAACCCAGATCAACACAGTCTCACACCCCCCCCCCACAGTTAAAGAATATTCGTTACCGATCCATACTCATCAAAAACACTTCTGATTATGCTTTGTAAACATTTATTAAAGAACAGTGGAGAATTGCTCAAAATAAAGTTTTTTTTTAATTCAGAACAATAGACTGCGAACTTTTCATGAGGACTATCTCTCTGAGCCTTAAAAAGTGCGTGCTTCCTCCTTCATCACTTCAGTGCAGAGGGCGTCTCTATCCAGAACTTTCCAGTTTGAATGAATGAAATGGTTTATTTCAACTAATCAGGTTTAAATACACAAAATAACATCACATATTAAATCACAGGTTGATCACTTGAAAGGGAGTGGAAGGAAGCGAACTTATATAATCCCATCCCGGCTCGACCATACCATTTTCTCTACTTGAATTATCAACATCCGGTTCAGGACTTGATATCAAATATTTATACTCTACAATCATAGATTCATGTTATTAAGAATCATTCAAATCAGTGATGTAATCAAATTTCAAACATTCATAGACAAATCATTTATATAAATCAGTAACAATAATCTAAATATACTCAGCCGATTATCATCAGGAAAACATCATCCACATCAATCAGTACCAGAAGCCCAAGAATATTCAGACCATCATCACCAGAAAAAATGCCCCGCACCAAACAGCATCAGAACTCCAGAGCATAACAGATGATTATCTATAATCATCTGAATATATTCCAGTACAGAAGATCCTCCTGATGATGATGATCCGAGGATAACCCAGAGCTCCGACACCCATCAATACAAATGTCTTTCCCAGATGACAATCATTAGGAAGAAAAATCATCTATATTAGTCAATGCAAAAAATGTAATTAAAAATGACAATTTGTGCAGATTGTATTCATCAAAAATAATAATAATACAAGTAATATTAAGTAGAAAAGAAAAGGAAATCAAGAATATGTGCAGAATCAGTGATACATCACAGTTTAGGAACAAGATTAAGGCCACGTAATCGTTCTTTTTTGTTATGACTAGATGCTGTCATATCAAGTGAATTGTCCTCAAGTCCTTTGCAGCTCGATTGGGTCAAAGTTCACATTCAGCGGATTCTTAAGGTCACATTTCACTAATTTTGCTTCAATTAATGGTTCAAACATGCGTGATCCCACAGTTCTTAAAGTCTTTCATGTTTTTTATTTCTAGAGGCTTAGTCAGGTCTTAGTCAGGTCAAACCACTCGGACCGAGTGGTTTGACAAAGATCCTGGAGTTCTAGACCCAAGTTGAATGGATCTGCTTTCTCTTTTCTAACAGCTTGCTTTGCTAGATCGGCATGATATTTCGACAGGTGATCATTTAGATAAACAGCCGAGCCCTTCAGGTGTTTTCGTTGTTTCATCAGAGCTATCTTGTGCTTCAGGATTGGTGGTTTATCCGTATTCTTTCTCTGAGGAAGTGGATGACAGACCTCGACAGTATTTAAATCCAAAGAAATCCCTTTAGACGCAAGAAATACTCCAACTTGATTCTCCACGGTCATGTTAGCATCCCCCACAGCTCCGTTAGCATCCATGCCAATGTTGGTAGCTCCAGGCCGTGCCCTGGGTTGCCGTTGGAGTCCTGTGAGAATCACATTATTCATCCGTACTTGTTGTTCATGATCATGCATACTTCTCTGCAGGAGATCTTGCAGATTATTTCGTTTTTCGTTACGTACCTTTTCCTGTTGGAAATCTTCCACGAGTTGTATTAGCGGTGATAGCTTAGCCTCAAGCTCCATCAGCGTTGATATCTTAGCATCCATTAGCAGCAGCAGGGTTAGCTTAGCTTGAATATCAGCTGTTACAATTTTGAGCTCCGTCAAAGCGACTTCAAAATGTTTCTTCGGTGCCATTTCCAACTCTCCTCATTGCGGTAGCTGTTTTGCAGTAGCTTGAGGATTAAACTCGCTTGTGAGCAACTTTAAAAGACTTCAAAAGCTGAATAGTTGACTAGAGTTGAAGACACACATCTGCTCGTGACACAGAACCATAATAAACACCTGTTCTGGATGATAATTATCCTCCTCGATTATCAAAATATTTTTAAGCTGTTTTGGAGTCACTGATGCCATTCCTCCATACAGGCTCGCTGTGAGTGTGTCTGTGTGAACCCCATGTTTACTTATAAATATTTAAATATGGCCTTAGCAAATTGCCAAATCGAGTTTTGTGATATTTCAATTAATTGATATGTTCTTACTAGGGACGTCCCGATCAGGTTTTCAGTGTCTTGTCCAAGGAAACTTTGACACATGAGCAGGCAAGGCAGGAATTGAACCTGTCTCCCAAACAGAGCTTGACCGGCCTACCACTGCAACACAGCGCCCTTTCATCTGTGATGTGTCTCTAAGAAAAACACAAACAGAACTTATTGTTTGCTTCTTGTCCAAGTCTTTTATAACAACATTACATTTTGTAATGAGAGAGAGCTGAGTTCACTATGACTGTTTTATCCTCCCTAAAAGATTTTCTAAATTTGATCTTTGTTCTGTTTCTTTGTTGACAGATGCAGAATCGGGATAGAAGATGAAAATCCTCAAGAAAGACAAGCAGCAGGTTTGAGACCTCAAACTCATCCATATTAGAAACTCTGTTGAAAACGTTTTGGTCATGAGGGATTCAGGGGCGCCGAACGTCAGCGCTGTACACCCCCTTCCTCTCCTCCAAGTCCTCTTGGACCTGATCTGCAGAGACAACAACCACTTGCTGCCAGTGTCACATAAATCCTTCCTACCCGTGATTCTGTCCTTCCTACACTTACTGTGTATGCGCAAATCGAAAATATGTAATCTTTTTTGGTCTTAGCGGACCTCCCATGAATCTGCTGCCCCTCGATCTTGTGATCAGGATATGCTGTCTCGCGGTAAAGCTGTCGGTTGGACCCCCGTGAGGCCGCACGGCGTCCCGGTTAAGGTGTCTGACGCCCCGTGCTTCTTTGTGAGCCTGTTTAAATCCCTCGCCCCCTCTGAGGCTACGCTGCTCCCCGTAATTCTGTCCTACTCCGTCCATAATTCTCTCCCACCCTGCTGTGTTTACGACCAAACATAAAAACGGTATATTCGTTCATTTACAGTAGGTAGGATTATCTGATGATAAGGTTGGACACTTGGGTAGCTATTAGTTTGTGCTACGGGTAGGAAAATCTCACGAGGTAGGACAGATCGTTAGAACACCGGGGCCAGCTCCGGAATAACGCCATGAAATGGGCAACACCCACAAGGAGCCAAAGGCGGAGCCTCACAGATCGAGTTGTCTTTCTCAGAAAATAACTGTTTTGTAAAAGAAAAATCTTTCTTTAGCAGAAGTGGAATAAAATTGCGATATTTTAACTCACAAATGATACCAAGGAAGTCCACCAGACGGCGCCTGTCATGAACATTACAGTGATGTGGGTAGAGAACACCAGATTCAAGTAGCAGAGAGAAAAAAGCTGAAAGATGCACCAGGAAGTTTTAAATCCAAAGTTTGGACTCTTTGGGTTTAGTAGTGTGGATAAGACAAAGATCTTTTCAAAGCGACAAAGACCAGATGCCTTACTGATGACATCAAGTGTAGGCGTATGAGGTGGCTGGGGCATGTCCTTCGCATGGAGCCGGATCGCACCGCCAAAGTAGCCCTAAGGTGGACGCCTCCAGGAAAGAGAAAACCTGGGGGACCCAGAACAACATGGCGCCGCACAATAACATCAGAACTTGCGGAAAATCAGCTCACCCTAGGAGAAGCACAACACAGGGCTAGGGATAAGCTGTGGTGGAAGCAGTTTGTGGCGGCCTTATGTCCTACAGGGGACGAAGAGAAATAATAAATAGTAATAATAAATAAGACAAAGCTGGATCAAGACTGCAATGTGCAAGAACTGCTTCACAAATGTAGGCCACACAGGCAGCACTGCAAACATGCACAGCCATCACCTCCTTCAGAGAGCTCCAGTTTCTCTTTGTTGCACGAGAATCCCAGCGTTGATTCCTAAAATGGTGTAATGGTGTACAGAATGGTGATGGTTGATGGGGTCATGAAATTCAGTCACAAAAGAAAGCTGCAAAAATCAAAAGAATTTCCTCCCAATATGGATTTAATGTGAAATTGTTCCCGCAGACCCAATAATAATACATAATATTCAACTCAAGGTCCAGGTGGGGGGTGGGGAAGGGGGAGGGGTCAGGGTCCAGGTGAGTGTCGGGAAGGGTTTAGGGGTCAGATTCCAGGTAAGGGTCGGGAAGGGGGAGGGGTCAGGGTCCAGGTGAGGGTCGGTAAGGGTTTAGGGGTCAGATTCCAGGTAAGGGTCGGGAAGGGGGGAGGGGTCAGGGTCCAGGTGAGAGTCGGGAAAGGGGGAGGGGTGAGGGTCCAGGTGAGAGTCGGGAAAGGGGGAGGGGTCAGGGTCCAGGTGAGTGTCGGGAAGGGTTTAGGGGTCAGATTCCAGGTGAGGGTTGGGGCAGGCGGCAAACAAGCAGGATCAAAGACAAATCAGGATCAGAGATAAAGCAAGATCAGTTCAGGATGAAATGCTCAGTAATGCAGGTTGAGCTTCAAAAAACAATACTTCAACCTGACTGAGGCTCTGAGCTGCTTTAGTTTCCTGTGGGTGATTGACAACGAGAGTCAGCATAGCTGCATCCAGGAACTGTGCGCTGAGCCTGCTGGGAGATGTAGTGCTGTCAGTACTCTGGAGACTGCTCCCGTCAGTGACCAGAGGGGGAGACAGAGCGCTGAGTCCTGATATTTACTGTTACACTGAAAAAATAGTGACAGTTTATTTTTTTTAATCTGTTGCACTTCAAAAGTGGAATTTAGTCTCAAATTTAATCCAGTCTGTTTACAGTCAGATCCATTGTCTGATCTGATCATTTATCTGATGCACACTGCCCCATTCCATCAAACAAACACATTTCTGACAAGCTTCTCTCCATCAGATGTTCCCCGGCCTCCTGAAGCACAACCAATCTCCGGCCTCCTCATCAGCTGCAGCTTGCTCCTCTGACCGAAGCGGCAACACTCCAACTGCACTTCCCACAATTCCACGGGGGCACCTGGTCGTGGGTCCCAAAGACCAGCTGTGTCTCCTCAGCCCCGTGGGTAGCTCTGCAGGATCAAACCATTGCGCCACAGCCAGGGTCAGTGCTGCAAAGCATTCTGGGCGAGCTCCACCACCAGCCTCCGCCCTGAGTGAGGAGGACGATGGAGGAGGCGGAGCCAAGGTCAAAAAGAAAAGAAAGAAAAAGGAAAAAGAGCGAGAGAAGGCAGAAGGAGAGCGGACAGACAGCAAACCAAAGAAACGGAAGGAGCAGCATGAGGGGATGGTTCTGACGCTCCGGAGGAGCAAGGAGGTGAAGGAGCACAAGGAGCAGAACCAGCGCCGGACCAAGGGGAAGGATGGACGCAGGGACAGCGGGACGCCGCAGGGAAAAGGGGAAAACAGGAAGATTCCCCGCCATGCCGTGGGCCTCGGATCTACTCCAGGTTCTGTTAAAGTTCCTGGAAAGAGAGGAAGGAAACCGAAGATCAAAGTTCTTCTTCCTCCTGATCCCTCAAAACAAGGTTTGTTCTGCTGCAGGCTGAGCGGTTCCTTCAGAGAGAACAGCTGAGAGGATCCAGCTGGACGTCTGTCCACACATCCAGTTAGTTCAGACTGAAATGACCTGCAGTCTCTGTCACCCCACTCATATTCACAGAAAGTCAAACACATCTGTGTGCAGCTAAAATCTGAAACATTCATACCTCGTGCACGTGCGTGTGCATGTGCTCAAATAACTCCAAGCGCTTTGGTGACTGTAACAAACGAATGCTGTGAACCCAGACTCGGATCAGGAAGCTTCTCTGAGGAAGTTCGGTCTGCAGTTCAACTCTGTCACCACTAGGTGGCGTGTTTCACTTCAAGGTGTAAAATAGAATGTCACCTGTTCTGTCTAACTCTGACCCCCCTCCTGCAGCCCCCCCAGCGCAGGTTCATGGTGTCAAGATGACCCAGAACCATGGAAGGAACCAGAACCAGGCCAGCAGCAACACTGCCACTTTTACCATGGCAAAGCAGCGAGGGCGCAGGCCCAGGTGGGAGGTCTTTATGAAGTAAGCATGTGTTCATGCGTCAGTGATGGGAGGGGTCAGTCCCACCTTCCAGGTAGTGAAAAGATGTCAGGTTTGAGGGGATTTTACAGTGTTTGTTTTTTCTTAAAGTTCTGAGTGAAAAACAGCAGGAATGAGCTCAGTCTGTTTCTGAGTGTGAGTCTGTGTGTGTTTGTGTGTGTCTATGTGTGTTTTTATCCACGTATCCGTGGTTACTGCAGCGGTCAGCGTTTGCTGCTCTCATCACTAACCGGTCCTCCTGCAGAGAACTCACTGCTGCACCACCAGAGAAGAAGAAGAAAGGGAAGAGGAGAAACCAGGAGCCTGCTGTCAGGGAGGGGTTAGAGAGAGATGACCCCACTTCCACATCAGCCGTTGGAATGGGGGGAGAGGACAGCCAGGACCCCCTGGACAATGCAGTGAGTACCCAGAATCATTCCAGCTTCTGCTGTCAGTACTGAAGCTGATCTGGAGTTTCTGGTAGATGTAGAGCAGCAGTTATCCTAAATGGATTTGGTTTGTTATTAGGAAAGATGAATAAAGTGTTGTCTATCATTTTTAATCATTTTCTCTTAACACACTTGATGACAACAATGGTGGAGTGTAACAACTGCAGCACACTGTCAGTGATGGTAGTGAAGGACCTAAACACTGGAGACCAGACCTACTGGCAGAAACTTAAAGATTTACTAAATAAACTTAAACATGACAAAACCATGGGAGAACAAATCAGTGACAGAACACAACAGATGAACTGAAAAGCAGTCACTTAAATAGACGGAGGTGAGAAACTAAAGGACGACAGCTGTGGAACATAATGAGACTAAGAGGAAAACCAGAACACGACAAAACCGAAGTTCAGATTCCTGACACAGACTTTAAGGAGAGGACCGTCAGTTCTCCAGGTGTTAATGTGACATCCACCACCAACGGATGAGCTCAATGATTCCTGTAAGACAGTTCCTCATAAGTGCTGCTTGGTCATTTGCCCTTCTACTATGCTGGTGTAGAGCCATTACCCACATAGCAGTGAAAACACTTGTAGAGTCCCAACCTGAACATGACTGAATGACCTGGAGCCAGGACCTGAGCTCACCGTGGGCCATGGTCCTTGTTGTGTGGGAGTTCAGCCTACAGGCAGATCTTTCTCCAGACTTAAACCAATGACTTCTGCATCACAGCGCTCTAGAGTGGGGCTGGATTTTTCAAAGAATCTGTGGTCGCAGCGGTCGTTCTGTGGAGAAAAAAAAACGTCATCCCTGCTAATCTGAAGGTCTCATTCCTGTGTGCATGCAGGAGAAACGACCTCAATAAGACTTAGTTTTTTATTAGGATGTACATCTGAGTTGTTCAGTTTGGGTCCGTGCGCACGCACCCTGCGCACGCGCGTCTGGTGATGCCTGAAAGTTTGAGCGAATCAAAAAAGTCTGTTAATATCCTCTAACTCTGGAGCTTTAGCCTATGTTCTTAGACTTAGACTTGCCTTTATTGATCCCTTTGAGATGGCACCCTTGAGGAAATTAAGTTTTTCAGCAGCTCACATAGTATACATAATAAAAAATCTCAATGTACAATAATAAAAAATCAAAGAAGTACGACAACGTGAAGAAGAGCAGTCTGTATGGCGGTATCAGAACAGTTTTGGGTCTGTGATTGACTTATTTCACATGATATGTCATTACAGTATTAATTATTGCACTTACACCTTCTTTCGGCTACCATAACTTTTCAACCAGTAACCATTTCCAAAGACGTAGTTTCTGCAGAGCGGCCAGAGTTCATTAGAAATTCACCTCTCAGTTGTGGATGGGACTGTTGGTGTGAAGTAACTCCACACTGATATCTCATGAAATCTTTGTTGACTTGCTCTCCCTCTAGCTTACAGCCTCCCACACCCTCATGCTAACATTACATTCAACAAAAACAGCAGCAACATGGTTTCTATCCAGACGTACATTCTGATCCAGATTCCAGCTCAGACCAGGAAAACAAAGAGGTTCATACATCTATGTGTATGCAGGTGGATGCATCAGGATGGGGCGGAGCAAAGAGACTTTTGCCCCGCCCATTCCACTGGCTGTCACAGAATTCAACTTTTTCAAACTTCCCATTTTTATTTGGATAAAGAAATACTTCAATTCAGTTCTCATCTTAAATATTTTATAAATGCTCTCTACCATGTGAAAATGCAACAAGAAAATGTTAAAAACACCAACAACACGAGTTTCATTGGAGTGAGTCTTTAAGGACCAACTTTTTTATGTAATTTATCATTATTGTAGAGTTTTTTTTCAAAGGACTTTATGTTTACCAGTTTGTAATTTAATAATTTTCAAGTCTTAATTATAATATTGACAGCCCGACACGTGCACACATCGGGCTCTAGGGGTGACTGAGCTCCCGCCCTGTTTACCTCGTATTAAAAAGTGCCCTGTTGTTTTTGTTTTTTGTATTAATATCAGTTAACTTGTGTTAAAATATCAGGGGGATTTTGAAGCAACTTCTTTCTTCCGTCTATTACTATCGTTCCCATTTTCTCTGGGGTTCTGATCTGCTCCTTCTGTCTGTCAGACTCGGAGAGAGAAAACTGCTGCCCATCGGAGACCTGAACACACAAGACAGTGAAGCATCTTAACCTTTTAGTTAAGATGTTAGTTGTCACTGCTGGTTGATTCATGAGCTAAAATATGGTTACGTGTCAGAAAAATGCTGTAGGATCAGCCAGGAGTCTGTTTCTACTTCATCAACACAGAGCACCAGATCATACAGGAAACCAGGTTCTACCTACAAAATAAAATAATTTTCAAAATAAAATAACCTCATCTATTGGGTGTTCACAGCTTCCTCACTACAGGTCAGAAACTAAATGTTTGACAGAAGTGGTCCGTGCACTTCAGAGCTGAGCCTACAGTCTTCCTCCTTAATGTGAACTATTTCATGTTTCTAACACTATCCTAACACTTTTGCATTTGTTGGTTTATTGAATTTACTTAATCATAGACATATTTATAAATACTGGATATTTTGTATCTATTGAGATAAAGAGGATTCTATTCCCTGTAATAACATGTTTTGTAAACAGTTTGACATGCCTGAGTGGTTCAATTCCCAAAGAGCCTGTTTCCACGTGAGACGTCATGGGCGATGTTAGTCGACCAGAGTTAGAATCGCTTTATTACTGTTGCACATTGGAGGCTGCTAGACATCATCTTACATAGAGCAAAGCTAGAAACTGTCCTGGGACTCAACAAACTGGTGGAGAAGGAGTGAACGTGACAGCAGACTGGCAGGTTAAAGGTGAAAGCAGATCATTCATGTATGAATGTTCTGGTGATGGTCAGAGGGGCCGTTTTTGCGTACTGGCAGCCACGCCTCTGTCAGCCTGCCCCAGGGCAGCTGTGGCTACAGTAGTAGCTTACCATCACCAAGTATGAATGAGGTGTGAATGAATAATGGATATACAATGTAAGCGCTTTGAGCGTCTGGAAAAGCGCAGATAACTCTAATCCATTATTATTATTATTATTATAATGAAATTAGCACAAAATAAAATAAAAAAAACAATAATGCCAGTGAAGGCTCTACGGTGGTGCAGTGGTTAGCACTCTTGCCTCACAGTAAGAAGGCTCCAATTCAAGTCCCGGCTCGGGATCTGAACCAGAACCACCAACTGGGACAGTTCTGTGTGGAGTTTGCATGTTCTCCCAGTGCATGCGTGGGTTTTCTCCAGCTTCCTCCCACCGTCCAAAAACATGCTTCAGAGGTTGTTTATTCTAAATTGTCTCTAGATGTGAGTGAGAGTGTATGTGGTGTGTGATTGTGGCCCTGTGACAGACTGGTGACCTGTCCAGGTGTATCCTGCCCTCACCCAGAAGTGGGTGGGGTAAGCTCTGTCATCCTCCATGACCCAGAAAGGGACAAAACGGTTAGGCAGATGAATGAATGAATGAATGAATGAATGAATGTATAACACCAAGAGAGAAGAAATGAAAGACAAAACGTATTGATCAAAACCCTGAGGAACACCAGATGTGAAAAAAAAACATTTTGTGTGACTGATCAGAGAGAAACTGGTGAGCAGAGTCAGTGCCCCCAATGGAAGCAGGGATAGAATGATCTGATCTTCTCATGTTCTTACCCATTACTTCCTCTTACTTGACTTTCTAGGTTTCCTTTATGTTTAACACCTTTGCTTTTTTTTCACTTTTTAATTTGACCGCCCCGTTTTAACTTCATCCTTTCTTCTGTGATTTTCTCACCTGGATTTTCTTTCTCCTTTTCAGAAACGGCGTTCAGGACGTCAGGTCAAAAGGAGGAAATACAATGAAGACATGGACTTTAAGGTTGTGGACGATGATGGAGAGACGATTGCAGTCCTAGGAGCCGGCCGCATATCGGCGCTAAATGCTACAGCGCTGGCGTGGCAGGCTGAAGTGAGCAAACACACAAACTCTGAGTAATTTAACTTTTCAGGACCTTTCTTGCTTACTTTTAATTTGATTTGACATGAATCATGTGTAGTTGCTCATAAATGAGTTCAAGCTCATCAAAATTCCCGTCACCAGATTAACTATTACCTAATGAGTTATCATGCATGTGAGAGTTGAAGTCTCTCTGACCTTTGTGGAAATATTTACCACCATATGCAGAAGATCAGTGATTTTCAGCCAATGTGCCGCAGCAAACAAGTCAGCCTTGAGAGATGGTCAGGTGTGCCGTTGCTAGAATGTGATCCCAAACACCAGTTACTTCCTGCATTTTATGTGTGTCTTTTTATTTTGAAATCGGTTCTTATTTCCTCTTTGTTTGGTGATGATGAGCTTGTTGATGTGGGTGTGTCTTAATAAATATGGCAATCATTCTCTCACCTGTGACTGTGGCTGAGAGTGGAATCAGAGAATTGTCAGAGAGATGGTCAGGTGTGCCGTGACAGATGGTCAGGTGTGGTGAGATAGATGGTCAGGTGTGGCGTGGTAGATGGTCAGGTGTGGCGTGACAGATGGTCAGGTGTGGCGTGACAGATGGTCAGGTGTGGCGTGATAGAATAGAATAGAAATACTTTATTCATCCCAGGCTGGGAAATTAGGCTGTTGCAGCATGAGGCATATACAGAAGATATTAACATATAGAGAAAAAGCAATATTTACAAAAAAATAAGGAAATAATATACAATAATAAAAAACAAAAGCAAATTGTGCAAATTGTAATGTGCAGAATATAATAATAGGGAGTGTGCAAATAGAGGCAGTAATGGACATAGATGGTCAGGTGTGCCGTGACAGGTGGTCAGGTTTGCTGTTGGGAGGTTTTCATTTTCACTGATCTATAAACAGAATATCCGCTTGGTGTTCATCAATAAGGGTCAGCTTTCACCCTGAGGAGTTTGCAGACGCCTTTGTGGGGCTCTTCAAAATAAAAGCACCAGATTTCTTGTTTCTTTGTTTTTGTGTCTTTCATAAAGAAGACGACACAAACGTGTGATGGTAGCTCCTCCCACACATGGCAGGAGCGCCAGGTTTCCAAGCACACTTTTTTACAAGCGTCTAGCAGCCACTTTTACCCGCTAAAATAAAGGCAGAGGGCGAGAATCTGACGCAGGAATCACGTTTGATCCGAACGGATAAATGATGCAGAGGCAGGATGGGGGGGGTATATCTGCGGCACAGGTCTGTGCAGAACGGGGGCGGGGCTAGAGATCCGTACGGATCATCCCTCCATGACCAGCAGCTTCCCGCTGGATCCAGTGTGAGATTGTGTAAAAAGGTAATAAAGTCTTTCCAGCATCATTGCTTTCACTACATCTCCCATGATGCATTAGGTTAATGTGACGGCTTCTTACTGGTGACGGCTTCTTACTGCTGCTGTTACCTGTAATGAAGCACAATAAACATGTTGTAACAATTTGCTTTAAATCTTGATGAAAAGTGTTGAGCTTGTGTTGGAGAACAAAAGAATTCCTGTCAGAAATTCCAGAGTTTGATTCTAATCGTCTTTAGAAAAGAAACGGCGGATTTCAAATCATGTCTGGATGGAAGACAAATGCAGTTACAGACTTCAGTCACTTTAGAAAAACTTGAAGTGAAGTGTCACGACCAGCTCGAATAAAAGTCATGACAAACAAGAGGGAGACTGGGAAAGAATTAACCAAAGGTTTAATTGAACATAAATCTAATCCAACTCAAGAAAAAAGCTAGATGGGCTGGGATGGCTGCAGCCCCGTCTGCCAGGTGGGAGAGAGAGACGCCATGACTCCCAGCAGATTTTATGCCCTCTGTGGGATTGGCCAGATCCGCCCAGAGGGTGGAGACTCCAACTCAACCAGGACCTGCAAACAAATAGGGGAAAACACACAAAAACACACAGGCCTGGAAGAGGAGAAGGCCGGGGTCGTAACACCCCCCACCATAAAAGAAAGAACCCATAAGGTTCTTGAAAAAAAAATAACACTCAGACCAAATTATAAAGAATATCAATATCAAAGGAAAAAAGAAAGACTGCAAACCAGTCCAGTCTTCAACAACCCACCCACAAGGTCACCTATACTAACTTCAACCACCTCAATCCTCAGCAACTTGGATCCATAGAGGCACTTTTAAGAGGAAACGAAGCAGAAAAAGTGGAAAAGTGGAGGGACACTAAAACGCAAAGGGAAAAAAAAAAAAAATATTAATTAACAAAGGGGTGAGCGGGACAATGCATCTGCCACAACATTTGAGGAGCCTTTAATATAACGAATGTCTAACCAGTATGTTTGGAGTGCTAACGACCAACGAATAAGTCGCTGGTTAGGACACTGGAACGAGTTAAGAAATGTCAAAGGGTTGTGATCGGTATAAACCACCACTGGCACAACTCCAGAACCCAAGTAGACATCAAAATGTTTCAATGCCCACAATAATGCAAGTGCCTCCTTCTCTATCGTTGAATAATTCAACTGATAGGAGTTAAATTTCCTTGAAAAGAAACAAACTGGTTTCTCCACACCCAGATCATCAGCCTGCAAGAGAACAGCTCCTGCCCCGATTTGACTGGCATCAACCTGGAGCGAAAAAAAACGATCAAAACAGGGAGCAGCCAGAACAGGTGCACTGCACAACAGCTTTTTCACTTTTTCAAAGGCTTGTTGGCAAAGTGGGGACCAAACATATGCGTTCTTGGCTTTTAGCAGGTCAGTCAAAGGCGCAACAACCTCTGAGAAATTTCTGCAAAAACTCCTGTAATACCCTACCAGTCCTAGGAACCGCATTAAGTCCTTCTTAGTTGCAGGAACAGGATAATCTTCAACTGCCTGGATTTTACTCTGCACTGGACGAACAGTACCCTGTCCAACCACTCGGCCTAAATATACCACAGTCGCCCTAGCAAACTCACACTTTGCCAGGTTAACACGCCTCGGACAAGCGGAAAAACAGGGACCTAATGCGTTCCAGATGAGACTCCCAGGTATCTGAGTAAACCACTACATCATCCAAATAGACTGAGCAGCCCTCAA
>NC_050513.1:20864755-20885304 GCF_002922805.2 Oryzias melastigma
GTCAGATGAAGTTGGTTGATGTTGAATCTCTGTGAGTAATCCTTTAATCCACATGCTCTGAGAACTGCAAACCGTTTGTTGTTGACGATCTATAAACTTTTATGCTAGAAGTAAAAACACCGGCAAACCGGAAGTCGTGGTTTTAAAGGGGAGGCGGGACTATGTTTTTCTGCAATTTGATTGGTTGGACTGTCACATCAATCAAACCTGGCTCTAATTTGATTGGATGTTGGGCCGACACCGCAGACGGATGTAAATAAGACAGATAGAGAGACCGCAGTGCGCGCGGCTTTCTCTCTTTATACTTTATACTTTATAATCCGTGGATTTGGGGGGAAAATGGCAAGTCTTTCCGAGTCAGAGGGCTAAAGTCCGAGTCAAGTCACAAGTTATGTATATCAAAGTCCAAGTCAAGTCACGAGTCAGAGGTAGGAAAGTCCAAGTCGAGTCTAAAGTCGTCAAATTCATGACTCGAGTCTGACTCGAGTCCAAGTCATGTGACTCGAGTCCCCACCTCTGACTACACCAAACAAAACCAAATACAAAGCCAAACCACAGTCTCCCCCTAACCAAAAACGAGCCCCCAAGTTGTCACAACCGGCTCGAATGAAAGTCATGACAAACAAGAGGGAGACTGGGAAAGAATTAACCAAATCTAATCTAATCCAACTCAAGAAAAAAGCTAGATGGGCTGGGATGGCTGCAGCCCCGTCTGCCAGGTGGGAGAGAGAGACGCCATGACTCCCAGCAGCTTTTATGCCCTCTGTGGGATTGGCCAGATCCGCCCAGAGGGTGGAGACTCCAACTCAACCAGGACCTGCAAACAAATAGGGGAAAACACACAAAAACACACAGGCCTGGAAGAGGAGAAGGACGGGGTCGTAACAGAAGTCTAAACAGAAGTAATAACAAAATAAAAAACAGCATGAAGGCCTCCAGACTCAATTTATAATCACCAAAAATACAGGAAACATTTTTGTTAAAATTTAATTTAGACAATAGAGAAACTTATAATTCAGCGTGTTCACATTTTTGTGTAGTTACAATTATACTAGTTTACATGAGACATCAACCAAACATGTTTTGATTATATAATGTTCAGAAATGACAGTTGCTCTGTTACAAACATAAAAAAATAAATAAATTACTGTTTAGAAATTGTCCTTTTATTTGTTTTTTGTGAATTTTAATAAACAGGAAGGAAAAACAAACGCTATGCCAAACTTTCAACTCATTTAGTTAAAAAGTATTATTGAAAACAGTCTCAACCTCTTGAAAAAACAGATTCAACTTCAGATTTATTGTGCTTCAATTATTACAAAAATACAGGAGCCAGATTGTGGCGGGACGGTACTAAGGACAGAAAAATCAGTATTTTGGACTATATTTGTTAAAGGTAGCTAACCCCAGACAACCAGAATCAGAGACGAAGCTCCATCACGAGGTCAGGTGATCAGGAGATCAGGTCAGGTTAGATCAATCCGATCAGATCAGAATGAAATGCTCGGTGTGCAGGCTGAGTGGCACAAACAATCCTTCCCTCTGAGGCTTTGAGCTGAGTTTAAGTGTCCTGTTGGTGATTAGCAAATGAGGGTCAGCTGAGCAGCATCTAGGAAATGTGTGCTGGGGCTGCTGGGAGTTGTAGTTTAGTCAGTACTCTGAAGATGCTCCCGCCGGTGACCAGAGGGGAAGACAGAGCGCTGACTGGATGAATGGATATGATCATGTTTTTTTTTTTTATCATTCCCATTTGTCCGTGTGATCTGTGCTCAGCATTTACCTGGCTGATCTTGATAGATATTTTATGGTTTAAAGTCTTTTTGGGGAAATCAAAGAGCAAAGGATGCGATGCAGGTTTTGTATTTTTCTGATATTATTTCCTGTTTACTTCTCTGTTGACCTTCATTTGTGAAAGTCTCTCCAGACTGTTTGAACACAAACTCAGGTTTTCCTGGCAGCTGATCTTCTCTTTTCTTCTCAGGAACCCCCGGAGGATGAGGCCAACATCATTGAGAAGATTCTGGCTGTCAGAGCAGTCAAGAAAGAGGTAAAGCAATGGAAGATGCACTGAAGTCACTATCATACTTTTTCTATATCAGATTGTGTACATTTTCATTATTGATGAGTCTGTTTTGAATTTGTCCCCATCAGACTTCCTGTACAGACCAAGAAGAAGAAGCAGAAGAGTTTTATGTCAAATACAGAAACTTGTAAGTCCTGGGAATGACCTTTTGATGTCTGATGCCAGTATTTATGTTTATTTAATGGTTGCCATATGATCCTGCCTGCGCACTGTAGGTCACTTTAGTGCAAATCACATCCATACTTGTGCTAATCTCTCCCAGTTTCCAGAGGAGGAGAAAGTCAAATGGGGTCATATAAACAAGTCTCCAAAATAAAGGAAAACAAAGCAAATGAACACAAAAAGTATGAGGAAAAATAAAACAGACAACATGATGGAGGGAGGTGCTGGGGAGGAGATGAGGAGGAGCTGGGGAGGAGATGAGGGTGCAGCGGGGAAATTCTAAGAAACGCTAAGACAACCCTGAACCAACATAAAACCAGCCCAGAACAAAACCAGAACCAACCCAGAACCCGGCGTTTTTTTTTCTTTGGATGGTGATCATAGAATCACCGTCTTCCTGCAGTAGGATGGCAGGTCTGGCTGGTACATACTGGGTCAGGAGGTCACTCATGTATTTTGGTGCTAAACCATTCAAAGCTTTTGTATTTTGGTGCTAAACCATTCAAAGCTTTATAAACCAGTAACAGAACTTTAAAGTCTATCCTCTGACAGACAGGTAACCAGTGTAAAGACCTCAGAACTGGACTGATGTGGTCTACTTTCTTGGTCCTTGTGAGAACCCGAGCAGCAGAGTTCTGAATAAGCTGCAGTTTCCTGATGGATTTTTTTGGTAGTCCTGTAAAAACACTGTGGGAGTGAAGCTCAATGTAGCAGGAGAGTCTCTGAATGATCTCATGAACCCAGACATGGGCCATGAACCCATGGACTGCCAGTGTTTAACAAAAATGAACCTAACCTTCAACATCAGGTGTTCCATGCATTATAAGTGACATACACAGACACTGCTCCAGGTAATGATCAGCTGGAGCTACCAGCTAAAAACATTAGGTGGTAGCTCCTCCCACACACTTCCGGGGTGTAAAGCTGAAGGAACAGTTTTTGCAGACATTGCACATTTGGTTTCAATAAGTGATTGGTTGATAAATAATTTGAAATAAAACTACAAACTCCCAAATTGGACCTAATCCACCCAAGGCTAATTTGACCTGCCTTCTCCGGTCAAATCCGCCCAATCTGTCAGCAGTGGGTGGGGAGGTGGGGGGTGTCTGGTGTGTTTTTTGACCTCAGACGGTAGAGGAGGAGAGACCTAAAGAGGCTGATAAACATGATGTAGTACTCGCCATGTGGTGTCTAACCCTCTAGCTTTTACTCCATAGAGGAGAAAATGCTTGTAACTGGCAAGTGTTCATTAATACAAAAGTTTATTATGATAGGTTAATTTTATACATATAAATAATATCATTAATGTTTCGCCCCCAGCGAGTTCATATTCAAAAGTCTCTTAGTTCTTCTCTTTTCTTTTTCCTGATCAGCAAAACTTTTACCAACAAGGCAGAGTTCATGCTATTGACTGTATAAGTAGGAACTGGACCTGAGTGTTGAGGTCCCCCATAGGAAAAGTGTTACCTCCAGCCCTCAGGACATCAGGCCAGAGCATTGACTGTAAAAATAATGGACTTGGCGAGCAATAAGGTCCCCCACTGGAAATCCATTACTTCCTCTCCTCGCGAAAGTAGGCCGCCGCTTTCACCGTCACTTCCTGAAACGGATATCGCCATTTGCAACCCATCTCCAGCGATTGGTCTGAGTCATAGCTGAGTCATGGAATCTACAGGAAGTACTGTCGCCAATCAGGAGTGAGTTTATTGTGAGTCCCCGCCTCTTTCCACGCATTTACCACAACAATGCATTGTGGGAAACGGTGTCAACACAGTTCTTGTAGTTCGACATGCAATAACTGGCGCTAAATGAAGGACATCGGTGTATTTTTTAACTCCTTCTGGAAGGTAGTGAATCACTGATGAAAAAATAAACAAGATTTCAAATAATCTGTGGTCATATTTGTTGTTGTTGTCTCTAAAACTTAACTTTAATTTAATTGTATTTATTTGGGACATTGGACATGCAATGAATCCTGTGGCTATTTTATCAACAGTTTTACTCTAAAAGATGTTAAAATAATATAAAAGACACAACAGCACAAATCATACTAGGAGGAGTGGCTTATTCACTTTCAGATGAATGTTAAGGACAACCCCCAACTCCTTGTTCTCGTACAGTCTCGTCGTTCACCCTCATCTCAGGCGCCTTTCTCCGCCCCCTCCAGCAGCAGCTTAGTCTCGCAGACGAGGCGCTGGGTGATCTCAAACACACCTAATTGAACATTGGAGGCGGAGCCAGCAGACACCATGTGCTTTTACTGTGGCATTTGATTGGTCAGTTTATTACTTGAAGAACGTGATTAAAAAAAAAATATCTTTAAAAAATTTGGATTATGAAGATAAGAACGTATCAAGAATGATTATTCTGACAAATGAACGACTGAGAAATAACTGTCTGTTTATCGATGGAAGTCTATGGGACTTTGGCCTTCTTGAACCAGCGGGTACTTCCTGTTTGGAACATGAGGGGGGAGGGGTTGCTCAGTCCAGTTCCTACGTATACAGTCAATGGTTCTTGCACTACTTTTTGGTGTTGCATGAAGATGTTATCAGTTGATAACATGAAACTTTATTCCCATTAAACTAGATGAAAACAAAGGTCTTACCCATACATATTTGATTGAGCTGATCGGTCTCTTTTCTTATTTCAGTTCGTACCTGCACTGCAAATGGGCCACCCTGGTAGAACTGGAGAAGGATCCAAGAATTCACCAGAAGATTAAACGCTTCAGGACCAAACAGGCTCAGATGAAGCACTTGTTCACAGAGGTACCGGTCCGTCTGCTTCCTCCCTGTATCAGTTTAGGAGTCAGACACTGAATTGGCCAAAATCAAAACCAGGGAAGTGTCCTCCGGCCTAACACGGAGTGACACGACCCTCTGGCGTCTAAGCTAAAGTTCTTCCCAGCAGTCCTGGTTGGACCCACCCCAGAGAGATGACGTTCACTTCTCTGTGGAGCCACAGTCTCGTATCCTTTAGTTAAAACAGCATCCCACAGCGTTTGAGTTTCTCTTCAGTTCATATGTCGGTCTGCCCGTCGCTCTGTGTTAATGAGTGTCTGCTCCCTTTAAAGCCCGATGAAGACTTGTTTAATCCAGACTATGTGGAGATAGACCGCGTGCTGGAGGTGGCCATTACCACGGACCCTGAAACCTGCGAGGTAAGTGACGCCGCCGTCCTTAAAGGCCTCGTGCGGTGAAAATCATGATTTTTCTTAAACTGCAATAAAACATTAGTATTTATATCACAAATGAACCCCCGTATAATTATTTTGTCACCTGCGGCCCCGTGCACTCTCTTCAAGCGTTCAAAGATAGCGCGGTCGCTCAGATTTTGGGAAGCCACCGATAAGTAGGTCATAGGTCGTGTGACGTCAGTACAGGAACATACAGCTAGATCCGCTAGTGTTGTGATGACTTTCTGGGCATGGAATTACTTAACATAATAGAATTTGGACTGCCGTGGATTTGGGGATTCGAACGGGATAATGGTGAATAGGAGTGTGGTATTTGGGTGCAGTAATGTGCTGAAGAAGGGGGTCTCCCTTCATGAATTTCCCGTTTCAGTAAAGGAGAGGGGCGCTCCCCGGTCAGGGGGAGGCTTTGAGCCCTCCCCGGCCCTCCGGAGGAGGAACGCGGGGGGTGTACGGGCACCTGGCAGGCGCGCGCCGGACGGCCAGGGTGACGCCGCTGCGCCGCGCTGAGGGGGGTTTGCGGTTCCGAGGCCCCGGGCCGGGCATGGGGGGTGCCGTGGGTTCGCCGGACGGTCGTCCGGCGCCGGCAGCCGAGCCCGCACGAAGGGTTTTTACTCCCTCCCGGGGCCGTGTAGCCGGTGGGGTCCTCCTGCGGGCCCGGAGGTCGTTTGGAAAGAGGACCTGCGCGGGGGTTGGTTGCGCGCGGGCGAGGGAGGCTGAGAGGGCGGCGGGGGAGCAAGCCCGCAGCAGCAGCAGACCCCCGTCTACGGCAGCCCGCGCGGGCCGCCTCGGCGGGCGGCGGACCCGAGCGGAGGACGACAGGACGACAAAGGACGCTCCGCGGCAGCGGCGGCGCCTTTCCTTTTCCGGTAATGATCCTTCCGCAGGGTCACCTACGGAAACCTTGTTACAACTTTTACTTCCTCTAGATAGTCAAGTTTGATCGTCTTCTCGGCGCTCCAACAGGGCCGTGGCTGACCCCGGCGGGGCCGATCCGAGGACCTCACTAAACCATCCAATCGGTAGTAGCGACGGGTGGTGTGTAAAATACAAACCATGACAAATCCTGCAGCCTCCTTTCGCCTTCCGCTTACTCCCCGCCATCGCTGTATGAGCTTTCACCATCGTCATCCGAAGCCCCTGTATCCTCAGATGAGGAAACCTCCGGTTCAAACTGGTAGGGCTGTACACCCTCCGAACCCTGTGTCGTTAAAATTCCCGTGTTTGATGAAGGCTCATCACCTTCATCCAAAGAAATATCCGCTAAACCGTGGTCTACGTCGCTTCTCAAACCGTCCGCCATTGTTGTTTACACTCTGGGATCCCTGAAGTGACGTCATGCGCAGCCCCCGCCCATCAACACCTATCGCCCAAATTTAAAGCTGTGCACGACCATAAAATGATCAATAACATCCCGCTGGATCATTTTAAGAGAATATTTTTATCGGATTCGTTTTCCAAGTTCCATTAACTTTCCTCTGCCTCTGCACGAGGCCTTTAAGACACGCCTTCCCTGAGAGCATGTTTCCTGCACAGACAGCGCCCCCCCTCACACATATAAACAGATGGTGTCGGTTCCTGCAGGAGGTGACACATTACCTGGTAAAGTGGTGCAGTCTGTCCTATGAGGAGGCGACCTGGGAGCTGCAGGAGGACCTGGACCCAGAAAAGATCAAAGAGTTTGAAGAGATCCAGAAACTTCCAGCAGACCTGAGACATGTGGTGAGTTCTGCTTGGACTGGAGGGAAAAGCTCCAGGGAGTTGGAGAAAAGCTCAACAGTTTAAACTCTCAAAGTGAACACGTGATGATCTGAGCATGCTGTTGGAGTTCTGGGATGTTTTCTCTGGCCGGCTTCTTGTTTGCAGCCAAACTCTGAATCATCGTTTGAAAGACGGAGAATTGTTTTGTGCTCTTCAAGCCTTCATGTTGTTGCTCAGGGACCATACCACCAATTTATTGATGTATGTATCAATAAACCAGCCTTCTGCGCATGCAGATCCTGTGATTGGTCTATTCTGTGAACTGAACCAGTTTGACCTCAATAAGGTCAAGATTCTAAACGTTCGCAGTCTTTGAACGTGGACATTTCTACATTTTCTCTGTCAATGGAACATTTTTAACCTTTGGTAACTGCTAAAACGGAAACGCAAACTGAAAAAGAACATCACAAGTTCTTCTGGTTCCATGACAGGAACGCCCCCCCCCAGAAAAATGGCAAAAGTTGGAGATCTCAAGAGATTACCGGAATGGGAACCAGCTCAGAGAATACCAGTTGGAAGGAATGAACTGGCTGCTCTTCAACTGGTACAACAGGTGAACATACAACACCTGAACATACAACACCTGAACACAACACCTGAAAACAACACTTGAAAACACAACACCTGAACATACAACACCTGAAAACACAACACCTGAACACAACACCTGAACACATAAACCATAAACACACAAACCATTACCAAACCGTCCACACTAACCCTGTCTCAGCATGTTATCTATTCCAGCCAGAAACAGACAGTAATTCTCAGAACAGAAAGGATTCTGAAATATTAATTCTTTCCTGCTGTGGATTAAGTCTCATCAGGATGACAGCTCCACCTACTGGGAGTTTTAGGAACTGTCCACGTTCAGGAGTTTAACAGAAAATAAAATCTGTTCCTCATCGTAGAAAAAACTGCATCCTGGCTGATGAGATGGGTTTAGGAAAGACCATCCAGTCCATCACCTTCCTGTTCGAGATCTTCAGCATGGGAATCCGGGGGCCCTTCCTCATCATCGCCCCCCTCTCCACCATCACCAACTGGGAGCGGGAGTTTCGGACGTGGACTCACATGAACGTCATCGTGTATCACGGCTCACAGATCAGCCGACAGATGATCCTGCAGTACGAGATGTTCTACAGGGACTCTCAGGTACAGTCAGAATTCATTCACCTCCACCTGCAGAACGACCTTCATGTGAAGGCATTTGAAGGTCGTCGGTTAGAGCTAACAGTTTCAGGCCTTCAGCTGCGTCAGTGTTCCTATCATGGGAGTGGATTGAGTTTCAGTTTAAGTTTAATACATTTATATAGCGCCTTCAAATTACCTCGGCCAAAACAAGGCGCTGTACATTAAAAGTTCAAAGAACAGTTAAAAACAACAGCTAAAAACAAAGATAAACAATAAAACACCAGCAGAGCGGAGTCTCGTGCCATGTCAAATGCCTGGCATTAAAAATTAGGTGTGTGTATTGGCAAGAGTCCGACAATACGATACGTATCCCAATACATGCCTCACAATACGATATGTATCGTGATATTTCTAAAGTTAGTCCTTTATTTCGAACAATACATAGTAAATGATAAAGAAAAAAAGAAAACAACTAGGGAAAATTTTTAAATAAATTATGAATAAAATAAAACACTTCAAAATGTAGTTTGAAATGGAGTAGGAAGAAGTTAAAAACTTTTTTATTCCTACCCTCTAACAATATATCTTAAGCTTAATCTTCATAAAAGTTACTGTACTGTACTAGAACAATTTTTCATTTCATTTTTTAGAGTGTGATTGAATTGTATAGTCGTGTCGTGTGAATAATAAGACTTGGTCTTTATCATGCTTCTTCTCACTCATGTGTTACACTGTTTCAGTTTCTTTTATGTTGTGTATGACCTTTTGTTTATTGTAGATTATGGTGCCACATGAGAGAAAGAAATAAAAGAAATGAAATAAATTAAAATGAAAATGTTTTAAAGTAAAAACAAATTTAATCTACCTGAATTTTAATGTCTGTCAGTGTAAAAAATTTCAAATTAATTTTATTTAATGATCACAGCATTAAGCACAGCGACGGTATCTCTTTATAGGGCGGCCGTGGTGCAGTGGTAGGGCGGTCGACTCCTGATCAGAAGTGAGCTGGTTCGACTCCGCCTTGCCCGCCCATGTGTTGAAGTGTCCTTGGGCAAGACACTGAACCCCGAATTGCCTCTGGTGGGAGGTTGGAGCCAGTGTTCGGCAGCGGAGCCACCACCAGTGTGTGAATGTGTGTGTGAATGGGTGAATGGGTCTGTGACTGTGAAGCGCTTTGGGCCCTCGAAGGAGGGTAGAAAGTGCTATACAAGTATACAACATTTACCATTTACAAGTTGCTTTTACCCAGAAATTCCTGATGCTTTTCTTTTGATAAATTACAAAATATTTGTTTTTAAGGGAACAGTCAATATTGTCTGATTCATTTTTTTCAATATAAGAAAAAATAGAATGAATGTGCTTTAAGAAACAGTTGAAACAGGCTCTGGGTGGTCAGGAGGTACTCCCAGATGACTGGATACAGCTAATGTGATCAGGGAGACAGGTAGGAGTGTACTTGGTGTGTCATC
Organism: Oryzias melastigma; assembly: GCF_002922805.2. Lineage (NCBI taxonomy): Eukaryota > Metazoa > Chordata > Actinopteri > Beloniformes > Adrianichthyidae > Oryzias > Oryzias melastigma. The sequence continues at coordinate 20,874,561 of NC_050513.1, forward strand.
AGGAAAGAGAGTTGATAAGGAGACTTGGTGGTGGAATGAGGAGGTGCAGGAGTGTATACGGAGTAAGAGACTAGCTAAGAAGAAGTGGGACACTGAGAGGACTGAGGAGAGTAGACAGGAGTACAGGGAGATGCAGCGTAAGGTGAAAGTAGAGGTGTCAAAGGCCAAACAAAGAGCTTATGATGACTTGTATGCTAGGTTGGGTAGTAAGGAGGGAGAGACTGACCTGTACAGACTAGCAAGGCAGAGAGATCGAGATGGGAAGGACATGCAGCAGGTTAGGGTGATCAAGGATAGGAATGGTAATGTGGTGACAGGTGTCAGTGGTGTAATGGAAAGATGGAAAGAATACTTTGAAGAGTTGATGAATGAAGAGAATGAGAGAGAACAAAGAGTAGAAGAGGTGACGGTTGTGGAGCAGGAAGTAAGAAAGATTAGTAAAGGTGAAGTGAGAGGGGCTTTGAAGAGGATGAAGAGTGGAAAGGCTCTTGGTCCTGATGATATACCTGTGGAGGTATGGAAGTGTCTAGGAGAGATGGCAGTGGAGTTTTTGACCGGGTTGTTCAACAGGATCTTAGGTGGTGAGAAGATGCCTGAGGAATGGAGGAGAAGTGTGATGGTGCCCATTTTTAAGAATAAGGGAGATGTGCAGAGTTGTGGTAACTACAGAGGAATAAAGCTGATGAGCCATACAATGAAGGTGTGGGAAAGAGTAGTGGAAGCCAGACTAAGAGCAGAAGTGAACATTTGTGAGCAGCAGTATGGTTTCATGCCAAGAAAGAGCACTACAGATGCAACATTTGCTTTGAGGATGTTGATAGAGAAGTACAGAGAAGGTCAGAGAGAGCTCCACTGTGTCTTTGTAGATCTGGAGAAAGCTTATGACAGAGTGCCCAGAGAGGAACTATGGTATTGTATGAGGAAGTCTGGAGTGACAGAGAAGTATGTCCGAGCAGTGCAGGACATGTATGAGGGCTGTAAGACAGTGGTGAGGTGTGCTGTAGGGGTGACAGAGGAGTTCAAGGTGGAGGTGGGATTACATCAGGGATCAGCTCTGAGCCCCTTCCTGTTTGCAATGGTGATGGACAGACTGACGGATGAGGTTAGACAGGAATCACCATGGACTATGATGTTTGCAGATGATATTGTGATTTGTAGTGAGAGCAGGGAACAGGTGGAGGTGGAGTTAGAGAGGTGGAGGTTTGCCCTGGAAAGGAGAGGAATGAAGGTTAGCCGCAGTAAGACAGAGTACATGTGTGTGAATGAGAGGAACCAGAGTGGAAGAGTGAGGTTACAGGGAGAAGAGATAAAGAAGGTGGAGGAGTTTAAGTATTTAGGGTCAACAGTACAGAGTAATGGAGAGTGTGGAAAAGAAGTGAAGAGGAGAGTGCAAGCAGGTTGGAATGGGTGGAGAAAAGTGTCAGGTGTGATGTGTGACAGAAGAGTTTCAGCACAAATGAAAGGAAAGGTGTACAAGACTGTGGTGAGACCAGCCATGTTGTTTGGACTAGAAACAGTGGGACTGAAGAAAAGACAGGAAGCAGAGCTGGAGGTAGCAGAGATGAAGATGCTGAGGTTCTCTTTGGGAGTGACCAGGATGGATAGGATCAGGAATGAATACATCAGAGGGACAGCACATGTTAGAGGTTTTGGAGATAAAGTCAGAGAGGCCAGACTGAGATGGTTTGGACATGTTCAGAGGAGAGACAGTGAATATATTGGTAGAAGGATGCTGAGTCTAGAGCTGCAGGAAAGAGGTCTAGAGGAAGACCAAAGAGGAGGTTTATGGATGCAGTGAATGAAGACATGAAGGTGGCTGGTGTTAGAGTGGAGGATGCTGAAGACAGGCTTAGATGGAGGAAACTGATTCGCTGTGGCGACCCCTGAAGGGAAAAGCCGAAAGGAAAAGAAGAAGAAAAATTGATGTGCTTTAATTGACGAGTTTCTAAAAGTGTGATTGCAAGATTTCTAAATCTAGCATTGAAACGGTTCATAAACCTTAAGGAATGCTTCAAAAGTGAAGGAAAAACAAACCCATTTTTTCCAGAAACATTTCAGTGTGATGACAGGATGAATGAGGCTAACAGGCTTTATATACATGAAGTACAAGCTTAAGTTTACAGAAGCATATGTGTATTTCCTCCTCTAGTCGCTGCGACATTGCCCTTTTTTCAGTGTTGTACACATCACTCTGATCCATCAGGTCTCTGAACTAGAATCTATAGTTGTGAAGTTCAGCAGAACTTCTGCTCGCTTTGCCACCAGCGTTTCCGTGCATGAGCCACTGGGCACCTCGGCTGCTTGACTCGTTCTTATCTGAGCCACTACGAAGCTCCGTAATCCAGATTAGATGATACTGGCACAGAGTTTCGGTTTAGTACCCGTCCCAAGTCAAAACTAAGTAGTATATGTCTCATTATAACCAAAACCGCAAGGCAGAATGAAGATTTGACAGAGTTGGTTGTTTTTTTTTTCTCGCGTCGGAGAGCGTTGGATTGTTTCTTTGAATGTTTTTATTTAAAGTACTTTGAATTGTCTGTACATGAAATGTGCTACAGAAAAACTTGCCCTGCTTACATTTCAAGTCTTTTGGCAAATTTTGCATTTTGCAAATATTTTTTTGTATTTTCAGCAAATCTCTTCAGCAATTCAAGTAAAAAGCTTCAGAATCTTCGGCGGCTACTTTCAGCTAGAAGCATTCACACTAGCATTACCACAGGAAATGCAACTTTTCTGGTTACATTTAGTCATTTATAATATTATTTATATACCTGCAAAATTGCATTTTGCAAAGAGGCTCAGAGCGCTATGCTGTCAACTAGTGATCGGAGGTGGAAGTGGAAAACAAAAGCAAGACTGTGAAGGACGGTCATAAATAATTACATAAATATCATGATGGCAACATTTTAAATCGATACAAGTATTGTCAAATGAAATACGCGATATATCGCCAAATCATTTTTTTCCTACACCCCTAATAAAAATGGGTTTTAGGAAGTGTTTTAAAAATGGACAGTGAAGATGACTGTCGAATGCGTTCCACAGTCTCCACCGTCTGCAGTACTGTCAGAGTTTTAAAGAGACCCCCCCCCACCACACACACACACAGTGACCCCCCACCACCACCACCAGTGTGTGAATGTGTGAATGGGTCTGTGACTGTGAAGCGCTTTGGGCCCTCGAAGGAGGGTAGAAACGCTATACAAGTATACGCCATTTACCATTTACCATTTACCCCCCCAGGTCATCTGTAAAATCCAAAACAATGAGGGTTTATTACTTGTGATATACACTAAACCTCTGAATGACTTTTTAGACCTAATGTTGCTCTTTTCTGTATTCTTGCTGAAAGTTTTCATGACAAAAGGGGGGCAAACAATGAACTTTACACTGCAGGGAGGAGAAAGGGGAGGAGCTGAGGCAGTAGGACTCCTGAACCAAAGATCTCCTTCATTCTCCTGCAGGGTAACAGCATCCCCGGAGGGTTGAAGTTTCATGGGCTGATCACCACCTTCGAGATGATCATGACCGACTGTCCGGAGCTGAGGAAGCTGCAGTGGCGCTGCGTGGTGATTGATGAAGCTCATCGGCTGAAGAACAGAAACTGCAAACTGCTGGAGGGTCTCAAACTCATGAATCTGGTCAGCAGAGAACTTCCTCTTGATATTTACAGACGAGGGGCATTTTAATGACATTCCTGCGCTCATCCCAACAGGAGCATAAGGTCCTGCTGACAGGAACTCCGCTGCAGAATTCAGTGGAAGAACTTTTCAGCCTGTTGAACTTTTTGGAACCACAGCAGTTTCCCTCTGAAGGCGCCTTTCTCGAGGAGTTTGGAGACCTGAAGACAGATGAACAGGTACTTACACTTTTTTGGGTCAAACTATCATGTGATAATACAGCACAGGTCAGCAGGTTTTCATAGCAGGCAAACCTTTGTCATGGTCGGTTTGATGGGCGACCCAAAAACCCCAAATCTGGTGGTGGAGAAAAGGATTTAATGATCTGGAGGGAGAGACAGGGCCAGAGAAATGTAGACCAACTTTCTACAATGTCCAACAGTTTCATTTGTTCTGTCCAACAGGTGAAGAAGCTCCAGTCCATTCTGAAACCCATGATGCTGAGGAGACTGAAAGACGATGTGGAGAAAAATCTGGCTCCTAAAGAAGAGACTATCATTGAGGTGGGCTGATGGAGGATTATGTTTTTCAGAGAGAAAGTTCAAACATAAACGTTACTGCTCCTTTCCCTCCTAAAGTGACAAATATGAAATGTGTTTCAAACAATTTCCCTTTTGTCTTCACAGTTAGGGTTCTGAATATTTTTGTATGTGTTTGAATGTGACTGTGAAGCACTTTGGGCTTTCTAAGAAGGTAGTAAAGCACCATGCAAGTGTAAGCCATTTGTCATTTCTGCAGGTACTCTCTTTTGTGATGCGGGTTCACAGCTATACTTCTCTGTGTTGGGGTATGAAATGTAAAAAAAAAGGTATTTTTGTCCCTTGTGTGTCTCTGTAGGTGGAGCTGACAAACATCCAGAAGAAATATTACAGAGCCATCCTGGAGAAGAACTTCTCCTTCCTCTCCAAAGGAGCAAACCAGCACAACATGCCAAACCTTATTAACACCATGATGGAGCTGCGCAAGTGCTGCAACCACCCCTACCTTATTACAGGTACCACATCAGATTATGTTAAACATCTGACTGTGTGTGCTGACCAATGGTCCACATCATTCTGCAGGAGCTCCTGCAGGACTTTTAATTTCTCTTTCTTAAGGGATTTGGGTGGAAATCCTAGGACAGAACTTGCTCGCTCCTTTTTGTCTTGAGCTGCTGCCTCTCTTAGCATGCAGCAGTCTGCTGGGAGCTGATTCTGTGTGCAGAGCCCAAAGTGACTCAGGAACTGTTCAGTCCTAGTTCTGTTGGACCTCTCCTCAGCCTTTGAGACCGTTCACCACTGTATCCTGATCACAAGGCTGTGCAGTCTGGTTGGGCTTAAAGTGGTTCTTCCTGTATTTGGCTGGCAGCTTTCCTGTCTGCAAACAGGAAAACATTTGGGCCAAAAAAGCTGACCTGTGGGGTACCCCAAGGGTCAGTCCTGGGACCTCTCTTATTCCTGCTGTATTTGCTCCCTCCAGGCAAGTTTATACAACAGTTCAGTGATGTCACTTACCTCCTATTACAGGTGAGCTCCAGCTCTACTGTTCGTTTAAGACCTCTGAGAGCCACAGACTCAGATCCATCATGAACCGTCTCTCTCAAATGAAGCAGTGATTCAGCAACAAAACAAAAACTCTGATTATTGCCCCAGACTGTGCTACCCCTGCCTTTACCGTACTTTTCTTAAGCTGTTCAAGGCAATCAAGGCAAGTTTATTTGTATAACACATTTCATGTACAGAGACAAATGCTTTACATAAAACATTCAAAGAAACAATCAAAAGAAGTAAAAAGATTTTAACATAAACATAAAGATTCAGATAGAAAGAAATTTTGTGTTATTTTAAACTTTTGTCAATCTTCTGGTTCAGCAGTGACATAAACAACATAAAAAGTATCAAAATCTCTGGTGTTTTGGATAATTTAACAGCAAAACCTGAAAATGTTATCCACAGTTTTCTGTCCTCCAAGTTCTTCAATATTTTACATTCTAAGCATTACATATTGGTGCAGAGCCCACATGTAAAAAGTAATTTTTTTCTGCAGCAGAATCAGCTGATTCACGTTGATTACATCCACCATTCAGCAGCGTGAGGCTGTTTCTTCAGAATAAGCTGGAGTTTCGTTAATTACGTCAAATGTTGAAGAGTTATCATAACCAAAAGAATGTAAACACTGGAGCTAAAGCTCCGATGTTAAAGCTAATTCATTGTTTCAGAAGTTATGTCTGTGAGCGGAACTTCAGTCTCAGTTTCTGAACAGAAAAAAGCTCTCGCTAGTTTAACTTTGAAAACCGGAAGCTTCACCGTCACGAAGATGTTTACCTACGGCGGCGGTACCGCGGCTCTTTCAGCTTTGTTTTAGTGGAAACTTAAACTTAAAATCCTACATTAATCTGCATTTCAGAGAAAAAAATACATCGTCCCCAGATGATATTTTGATCATATTTTACTACAATTTACTACATTTATAAAGATCGCGAATCAGCGATCTTGGACGTCGCGAATATCCGTACTCGGATTTTCTGGAACAAATCGCGAATACCGGAGCACCCGGATACTCGTTACAACCTTATTAAATACACTGAATGTTTCAGCAGATCTAAGGTTTTCTGGAAGTCTATTCCAAATCTGTGGAACATAGAAGCTGAATGCAGCTTCTCCATGTTTAGTTCTGACTCTAGGAACTGATAAAAGGCCGGATCCAGATGACCGGAGAGTTCTGGCTGGTACATACTGGGTCAGGAGGTCAGTCATGTATTTTGGTGCTAAACCATTCAAAGCTTTATAAACCAGTAACAGAACTTTAAAGTCTATCCTCTGACAGACAGGTAACCAGTGTAAAGACCTCAGAACTGGACTGATGTGGTCTACTTTCTTGGTCCTTGTGAGAACCCGAGCAGCAGAGTTCTGAATAAGCTGCAGTTTCCTGATGGATTTTTTTGGTAGTCCTGTAAAAACACTGTTACAGTAATCAAGTCGACTAAAGATGAAAGCATGCACTAGTTTCTCCAGGTCCTGCTTAGACATCAGATCTTTAATCCTTGAGATATTTTTGAGATGATAATAGGCTGATTTAGTGACTGCCTTAATGTGTTTATCAAATGTAGGTCTGTGTCTATCACTACACCCAAGTTTCTGGCCTGGTTGGTAGTTTTTAGTTGAATAGATTGAAGCTCTGTAGTGACGTCCAACCTTTTTTCTTTAGCCCCAAAGACAATAACCTCAGTTTTGTTTTTGTTTAATTGAAGTAAGTTGTGACACATCCAGTCATTAATGTCCTCAATGCATTTACCAAGAGCCTGTACAGGGCCTCGGTCTCCTGGTGTCAGTCTGATATATATCTGTGTGTCATCTGCATCGCTATGGTAACTAATGTTGTTGTTCTTTATAACCTGGGCCAGTGGGAGCATGTAGATGTTAAATAGAAGTGGTCCCAGGATGGAGCCTTGGGGCACTCCACATGTAAATAAAATTAAAATAAAGAACCGTTCCCAGCCGACTGCTAGTCGATTCCCATCATTGAAAAGATTAAATTCTTTTGTGAATGTCACAAAGAAGAAATACTTCTGAAAGTCTTAAGGAATTTCTTGGTTACTTTAACTTTCACTCGATCCAAAGCAGATCTGCTATGTAATCCCCTCACCATGCTCATGCCCTCAGTGTATTTGAGCCTGGTGACATTCAGGCACACAGGACATGTTAGTCAGCAGTCGTCTCCACCCCCCAGCCTGCAGTTTTCATTTGTTCGTATTGCTTTAGGAGCTGAGGAAAAGATTCTGGAAAGCTTCAAGAAGAGTCACGCTGCAGACCAGGACTTCCCGCTGCAGGCCATGATCCAGGCAGCTGGAAAGCTGGTGCTCATTGACAAACTGCTGCCCAAACTGTTAGCTGGGGGACACAAGGTCCTCATCTTCTCCCAGATGGTTCGCTGTCTGGACATCCTGGAGGATTACCTGATCCAGAGACGGTGAGCAGAAGGAGAGTGGACATGTTTACACATAAAGGAAGGTCAAAGCTAACATACTCTTTGCTCAGTTACACGTATGAACGCATCGACGGCCGCGTGCGAGGGAACCTGCGACAGGCAGCTATAGACCGCTTCTGTAAGCCCGACTCAGACCGCTTCGTGTTCCTGCTCTGCACCAGAGCTGGAGGGCTGGGGATCAACCTGACTGCCGCCGACACCTGCATCATCTTTGACTCGGACTGGAACCCCCAGAATGATCTGCAGGTATGAACAGCAGCTCAGCCATCTGCTCCTGAAGTTCAGCACAGACAGGATTGGATCTGTGGTGAAGTGGTCCCAGTCATCATCCGGTTCCTCATCCTGTCCATTGAGATGCTCATCAAGAATGTCTTCTGTCAGAATATTTTAGTCCACCAGATTAAAATTGAGCAATCCTATTTTCAAAATGTGTTCAGATTACTGTCTGTGCTAAAAAAATCAGGAACATTTTCAAAGTTTTTTTAAAAACCGTTTTAATGTCTTTCTCTCATAAGAATATTTATTTAAAAGGGAATTCTCTTTAATGTCTATAATTTATTGTTTGAATTTGGAAAGATTGTAAAGGTGCTATATAAATAATAAGTTAAAACTGAATTATTATTGCACTTCATAAGCAGTGCAATAACAGGTCTAAACGCTGGACATTTATTTGGGATTTCTGCTTTGATCATTAGGATTATGAACTTTTTTGGTTAAAAAAAAGCTGGTCTGAGAAAATACTTGGAAATAACTTCTGCTTAACATGTACTGGACTCTACATGGTTAAATGCTTTTCGTAAATTTATAACTGGTTAATCGTCAACATTTTCCTTATTTTAAGATTGAATCCCTTCATAGATCTAATCTTCAACGTCTCTCCTACCAGCATCCATGTTTTGGGGGTTGCTGGAGCCTATATTAGCCACTGTTGGGCTGGACAGCTCTTCCCCCTCTGGAGGGATGATCACTAACAACTTTATCTCAGGCAACCTGAATGCAGCTGAAAACCAAACTGTTTAAACTGTAACAGTTTTTTATTTCCAAAATATTACTATTTGGGGGGTTGAAGAGGTTTGTAAACAAAGGTCAATGGTTCTTTCACGTTTTCCTGTAAGTTCTTTTGTTTTGTGAATGTTCTGTAAACTCTGGTCATATTTAAACTTGCTTGCAGGCTCAGGCTCGCTGCCATCGAATCGGCCAGAGCAAAGCAGTGAAAGTCTACAGACTCATCACCAGAAACTCATACGAGAGGGAGATGTTTGACAAGGCCAGTCTGAAACTGGGACTAGACAAAGCTGTTCTTCAAGATATCAACCGTAAAGGAAGCCTCAACGGGGTAAGGACATTAGATGGTGGAGACGGCAATCTTTTCTGAACCTTCCTCCACTGATCAATGTCTCTGTGGCTGCAGGTACAGCAGCTCTCCAAACTCGAGGTGGAGGATCTCCTGAAAAAAGGAGCTTATGGAGCTCTGATGGATGAAGAAGATGAGGGCTCCAAGTTCTGTGAGGAGGACATCGATCAGATCCTTCAGAGACGGACTCAGACCATCACCATCCAGTCCGAAGGCAAAGGCTCCACTTTTGCTAAGGTAGTGCTCTTTAGTAATAAACATCAATCATCTGAAGGAAGATGCCGTTTACCTTTAATGTGTTTTTTCTCCTTTCCTCAGGCTAGTTTTGTCTCGTCTGGCAACAGAACCGACATTTCACTGGATGACCCCAACTTTTGGCAGAAATGGGCCAAGATTGCTGAAGTGGAGATTGACTCCAGGTCTGAGAAGGTACACAAGAAAACCAACAAGAACACAATTAGGAAACACAAATCACTGACCTGGAGTTAAAACATTGTGCCTGAAGTCTCAGTGTTAACCTTTAGACTCCCCTTTTTCTTTCCTCTTGCATCAGTTTTGCACATTTCTCTCTCGACTCGTCCAGGTCTTCTCTCACGTGTGTGTTTGTGCCACAGGAGTCTTTGGTGATCGACACTCCCCGCGTCAGGAAGCAGACTCGGCACTACAACTCTTTCGAGGACGACGAGCTGATGGAGTTCTCTGAGCTGGACAGTGACTCTGAGGAGAGGCCCTGTCGAACTCGTCGCCTAGGAGACCGCAGCAGACGATACCTCCGAGCAGAGTGTTTTCGGGTGGAGAAGAACCTGCTGATCTTTGGGTATGAAGCCTTTTGGACTTGGTTCATCTCTCTCTTGACACAAAATGTGAATGATTTTTCATCCAGTTATACTCTTTAACATAATTAGGTGTAGCTGTCTACAGTTAAACGTTTTCTAAGGAACTTCATTAGGATAAACCTTATGACCCTCCTAATAAGTCAGTTCTAGTCACACAGCTGTGCTGAGCACTTAGCACCATCCTAAACTTCATTTATTGCTAGATTATTGCAAAAAATGAGCTGGCCTTGGATCAGAAAAAAAGCCAACAACTCGTGAAACCAAAGACATCAAAAGCACTTCAAGACTTGGCTCAGGATAGGATACTCATAAAGATTCTGTAGAAGATGAAACTGGAGATTAAAGGGTGACCAAACAGGACAGTTGGAGACTGACTCCGCCCTCAGCAAAAATGTGAAAATGTAGGAGAACAGGACTGTTACTGGAGCTGCAGGTCATGACCTGGGAGTTACATGGTTTGACCAATCGTGAAATTCAACTGTAATACCTCTATTCAACCGGTAAGGGGCAGCACACAGACAGGTTTTGATAATGCTTTTAAGAATTAAACAAGTTTATTTTAATTTATAGAGATAAACAGGAAAACAAATGGATAATGGATGAATGATGGATGGATGGATGGATGGTTGGATGATGAATGATGGATGGGTGATGGATGGATGGATGAATGATGGATGGATGATGGATGGATGGATGATGAATGATGGATGGATGGATGATGGATGGATGATGGATGGATGGATGATGGATGAATGATGGATGGGTGATGGATGGATGGATGAATGATGGATGGATGATGGATGGTTGAATGATGAATGATGGATGGGTGATGGATGGATGGATGAATGATGGATGGATGATGGATGGATGGATGGATGGATGATGAATGATGGATGGATGGATGGATG
>NC_050513.1:20885781-20923779 GCF_002922805.2 Oryzias melastigma
GGATGATGGATGGATGATGAATGATGGATGGGTGATGGATGGATGATGGATGGATGATGAATGATGGATGGGTGATGGATGGATGATGAATTCTGGAATAATGCAATCATTTTCCCTTAAACTCCATTTTAACAGTTGTGTAGAAATGTTTCCTGGACTAATGTAACGTTTCAATAAACATTCAATGGAGTCTTCATCTTTGTTATTCAATGTTTTTCAAACTTTTGGATTGACTTAATTGTCTGCACTGGTAAAGTATAAAGAACTAAATAGAAGTTAAACTCAGATCATGGTAAATATTTTTTTAAAAGTGCGTATTTGTCTTTATGTTATTTTCTTATCAATTCATCAGTTATCTTGAGTTAGATTTATGAGTTTTCTTTTGTCTTCAGTAATTTTGATTTCTGGAAGTAACCAGTTGTGATCCAGGTTTCAAACCTTGAAGATGAACTCTACATCCTCAGTAATGAAACCTCAGAACTCTAATTCATTTTTAGTCTACAGTAAACCAAATTTCTCACTTTGTCTTTCCTAGTAATGATCATGTTAGACATAGTTTAGGTGTCCAGTGTGACCCATAGCTTACAGTATATCATATGCCATTCATAATCCATCCATAGATTTGTAGATTTCTGCATTTCCTATCAATAGAGATCAGTATTGAGAGATCTCTCACGTAGTCCTGAATTCTATTTCTGCTCATCCTTGATTCCTCTCTGATTTCCATCTTGTGGTTTCATCTTTTTACCTCTGCTCTGTCTAGTTGGGGTCGGTGGAAAGACATTTTAAATCACGGTCGCTTTAAGTGGCACCTGACTGAGAGAGACATGGAGATCATCTGCAGGTGAGCACAGAAACGGATCTTTAAAGACTCCTGTGCTGAACTTTCCACCCTACAAACATCTCTTTGATCTTCAGGGCTCTGCTGGTTTATTGTCTGAAACACTACAAAGGTGACGACAAGATCAAAAGCTTCATCTGGGACCTGATTGCTCCCAGCAAAGAGGGTCAGGACCAGGCGCTGCTCAATCACTCCGGTGGGTATAGAGTCTATCCTCTGAGCATCTGCAGCCTTCAGCATGTGGAATGTATGATTTACGTCCCGTTTGGACGCTCAGGTTTGTCCTCTCCAGTTCCTCGGGGCAGGAAGGGGAAGAAGCTGAAGAACCAGCTGACCGTTCCTGAGCAGAAGAACGCCGACTGGTTGGTTCACTGCAACCCGGAGATGGTTCTACAGGACGAGAGCTACAAGAAGCACCTGAAGCAACACTGCAACAAGTCAGTGATGCTCAGGCTCTGTAGATTCTGTTTGATTGAATTGATCATGGCAGATGATTTGTTAATTTTGGATTTACTAACCACATTCAGAAACTCAGAAGCATCAAGCTTTTCATCAAATAGCCATTTTGATCAAACATTTACACATTTTTGAAAAACACAAACCGAAAAACTAAAGACCGTTACACTAACTATTGTAGTAACAGTAACTATCACAGTAACTATGACAGTAACAGTAACTATCATAGTAACAGTAACTATGACAGTAACAGTAACTATCACAGTAACTATCATAGTAACAGTAACTATGACAGTAACAGTAACTATCGCAGTAACTATCATAGTAACAGTAACTATGACAGTAACTGTAACAGTAACTATGACAGTAACAGTAACTATGACAGTAACAGTAACTATCTCAGTAACTATCATAGTAACAGTAACTATGACAGTAACAGTAACTATCACAGTAACTATCACAGTAACTATCATAGTAACAGTAACTATGACAGTAACAGTAACTATGACAGTAACAGTAACTGTCATAGTAACAGTAACTATGACAGTAACAGTATCTATCGCAGTAACTATCATAGTAACAGTAACTATGACAGTAACAGTAACTATCACAGTAACTATCATAGTAACAGTAACTATGACAGTAACAGTAACTATCACAGTTACTATGACAGTAACAGTAACTATCACAGTAACAGTAACTATCACAGTTACTATGACAGTAACAGTAACTATCACGGTTACTATCATAGTAACAGTTACTATGACAGTAACAGTAACTATTGCAGTAACTATGACAGTAACAGTAACTATGACAGTAACAGTAACTATCACATTAACTATGACAGTAACAGTAACTATCACAGTAACGGTGACAGTAACAATAACTATCACAGTAACTATCACAGTAACAGTAACTATGACAGTAACAGTAACTATCACAGTAACTATTATAGTAATAGTAACTATGACAGTAACAGTAACTATCACAGTAACAGTAACTATCACAGTAATTGTGACAGTAACAGTAACTATCACAGTAACTATCATAGTAACAGTAACTATGACAGTAACAGTAACTATCACATTAACTATGACAGTATCAGTAACTATCACAGTAACTATCATAGTAACAGTAACTATGACAGTAACTATCACAGTAACAGTAACTGTGACAGTAACAGTAACTATCACAGTAATTGTGACAGTAACAGTAACTATCACAGTAACAGTAACTATCACAGTAATTGTGACAGTAACAGTAACTATCACTGTAATTGTGACAGTAACAGTAACTATCACAGTAATTGTGACATTAACAGTAACTATCACTGTAGTTGTGACAGTAACAGTAACTATCACAGTAACTATCATAGTAACAGTAACTATGACAGTAACAGTAACTATCACAGTAACTGACAGTAACAGTAACTATCACAGTAATTGTGACAGTAACAGTAACTATCAAAGTAACAATAACAGTGACAGTAACAGTAACTATCACAGTAATTGTGACAATAACAGTAACTATCACTGTAGTTGTGACAGTAACAGTAACTATCACAGTAACTGACAGTAACAGTAACTATCACAGTAATTGTGACAGTAACAGTAACTATCACTGTAATTGTGACAGTAACAGTAACTATCACAGTAACTATCATAGTGACTATAACAGTAACTATCACAGTAACTATCATAGTAACAGTAACTATGACAGTAACTATCATAGTAACAGTAACTATGACAGTAACTATCACAGTAACAGTAACTGTGACAGTAACAGTAACTATCACAGTAATTGTGACAGTAACAGTAACTATCAAAGTAACAATAACAGTGACAGTAACAGTAACTATCACAGTAATTGTGACATTAACAGTAACTATCACTGTAATTGTGACAGTAACAGTAACTATCACAGTAAATGTGACAGTAACAGTAACTATCACTGTAATTGTGACAGTAACAGTAACTATCACTGTAATTGTGACAGTAACAGTAACTATCACAGTAACTATCATAGTGACTATAACAGTAACTATCACAGTAACTATCGGTGTTTTTGTGCAGTTGCAGCCTCAAAAAGAAGCTGTCTTCGCTCTGTGCAGTGATCTTTGTCGATCTGAACTAAGTTTTCTTGCATTCCCAAAACTTCTTTCTTAAAAAAAGAGGAGGCAGAGTCAAACGTGAGCATCTCTAGCATCACGTCCACTCAGAGACTTTTATTGACGTTCTGTCAGTGACATCAGAAAAGAAAAAAAATCATCTCAGTTTCCTTGGATTTGTTTGAGATTTGACTTGTGATTTAGATTTTCTGTCTGCAGTCAAAGTGCCGACAAACCAGGTGTACAGGTGTAGAATGTCAGGAATAAACATGGTGAAGGTCTAGAAACGATGCAGACTGAATAAAGGTTTGAAAACCTTCAAGTGTTGGTGTTTCTCGTGTTTGTGGTGGCAGGGTGCTGCTGAGGGTCCGGATGCTGTACTACCTGAAGGTGGAGGTTTTGGGTGATGCTGCTGCTCAGGCTCTGGAAGGAACACCTGCCAGGTGAGCAGCCGACCACAGAACAACAGGAGCATTTGGTCTTCCCCCACGATCACTGTTGATGAACATCTGATGTTCTTCTATAACAGTCAAATGGATTTTTCGCTGCCAGACATCGACTACATGGAGATTCCAGCTGCATGGTGGGATGCCGAGGCTGACAAGTCTCTCCTCATCGGAGTCCATAAACACGGTGAGGGCGGAGCCTCTGAATCACTGTTTATTAATGACTAAAGACTTACAGCTGAAATGATGTTCGCTGAGGTCAAAGTTACAGATCATTTCAGTTGAAAACGCTTCCGTTCTTTGATTTTAGGATCTAAGAGGGAACAGACAGCTCTGAGGTTTTTCTGTGCTTCATTCAGTCCCTTTATCTTCATTAAGCAGCTTTCTGCTGAAACCTTCACACATTAGGATCCAAACTGTAACATAAAAGAGCTTTTCTGAACCTGAAGCATTTGCTCAAACTGTCAGTGTCTACAGAATCTAGTCCGAGTGTTTGTGACGTTTTAGAGTTGTTCTTCAGCGGGACGCTGGCTGTTTCTGTGCTTTCACGCCGCGCCTGTTCTCAGGATATGAGCGCTACCACGCCATGCGGGCGGATCCAGACCTGTGTTTCCTGGAGAGGGTTGGGATGCCGGATGTCACAGCGCTGTCTGCTGAGCAGGGAGGAGGGGAGGGCTCGTCTGAAGTGACTGACAGGTGTGTGACGCTCACCTGTTTTCTTCTCAGACAAACTGATTCATGGTTTCTAGCAGCTTTGCAGTGGAAATAAAGCAGATAAACCATATTCCAACCTGCACCTTCTTCACCTCACCTGGTGCTGCAACACTAAAACATACAATACACAGTTTATACAATTTGAACTGAAGGTAGAACATGGAACATGCTCCCCCAATAGAATAGAATAGAACTCTTTTATTGTCATTATACCTGGAACAATGACATTCAGGTTCAGTTTTGTCAATGTGAACAGTCAAACAAGATAAATAAAATAGAAAAGAAACATCTTCAGTTACTAGGAAATGTGAAAATCCAAGGATGTGTCACTGGTTGCTGCAGAGCAAACCTGAAGAAAAACTACAGAAACGTTTGACCTGTGGAACCACAGAGACGACTGCAACAAATATTCTCGTGGATGTTCTCAGGGGTTCAAATACTCATTTGCAGCAGCAGCTTCCAAAAACATTGTTGGTAAAAACAGGAAACTGCTGGTTCCACGCCCAGCTGTGGAGGGGAGGAGTCTGCTGGTCTCTGTATGGCTTCATGTGGTCAAGGAGGCGTGGCTTCTGCTCTAACTGGTTAAACAGTGTGAGTCCATCTCAAGGTTTCGTCCAATCAGTGATGTTAACCTGTCTCTCATCCTGTCACACTTCCGAGCGAGGGACTAACCTGTCCCTCAAAAGTCGTGACACGGCCGTCGTTTTCCTCAGTTTACTTCATCAGTGGAATCACCTAAAACGTGCGTGTTTAAACATAAACAATATGTATCATGATGAGAAATAGGGGTCCCCACACCTCACCACTGTACCGTCCAATCAGAGAGCAGCTGCTGATACCTTTGTCATGTATGAAATGTGCATGAACATTTTTGCTTTGCAGGTTCAGCCAGCGGTCTGCAGCCTTTAGTTTCGTGTCCACCTGACGGCCGTACGGCTCTGTCCACAGACCGCCTGTCTACTCCGATAGGCCGTTTAGACTTCAGCCTTTGTGCTCTAAAAAAATTTTTTTTGTAATGTAGCAGAAAGTCAAAAAGAACATTTTTTGATCCACAACAGAAACATTTAAGTTATTTTTTAATATGTCCTCCTAACATTTTCTTCTTCAGTTTGCTTTTGAGTCACAGTTTCAAAATACAGAAAGATCCAGTGATCCATGGAGAGTGTTTGTTTTTGTAAACAGGAGTATACGTCTTTAAAGTTTTATATTAAATGTAGCTAATTACCTGGATCTTAAAATTGGTCCTCTGTTGATTATTGAAAAACTTTTGGTCCCAGAAACTTTTTGTAATCTCTGAGCGATCTACCAGACTGAGCATGTGCGTGGATGTTTTGCCATTTTTGTCTCGCTTTGATGCACAAATGTATTATTCTGTAATATTTGATTTGTCAGTGGCTGCAAAGTTCAAGAGGTCAAGGACAACCCAGAAAGCAAAGCTGACGGAGGAGAAGAGCGGGAAGACGGCAGAAAGGTGACGAGAAACCTGGACGCTGTTCTGAGCAAAGCGTCAGACTTCTTCTGTCTGTTCCATTTAAATATATAGTATTATTACGTTTGAAATGTTTTTCTATGACCTTTGATCTGTGGAAACGTGACCTTTGCAGCTTTGGTAACAGATCACATGATCTTATTTGCTGCTCATGTATGATAAATAAACGATATAATTAAAAACAATGAAAACTGTTTTGAATTGTGGCTTGTTGTATGTAAACAGACCAGTGAGAGTGATTTTTGTGTTGTGCAGTCAGAGGAGACCTGCTCCAGCACCGATACCTCAGACAAACCAGACAGCACAGGTACAGGTGAGGCTGCCGCTCCAGACGATCTGATTGGTTAGCATGGAGTCTGAGATGCTGCTACATATGTGGAACACATGAAATCTGAAGGAAAGCTTCATGTCATGTTGACAAACATAGAGGTGGGGGGGGCATGTAATGCCTGCATGCTAACCACTACACCACCATGCCGCAGTTCCCTTATCAATAATGTTATTGTAAATTAGAATTACTTGATAGAATACAGCTTTTGATTGAAATTTTATGATGCTTTTTAGTTTTGTGTTAAGTTTCATTTTGATTGAATACTTTTTCAGCTAAAATAAAAACAAGACGGCGTGTATGAAGTTCTGGGGCGGTTTTTCCCCGTCTTGTTCCACCTGCATGTTTAAAGTTTCTTGGTTGAACACAGATTCTGGATCGTGTCCAGCATCCTCTCTCTGCTCAGATTCTCAGGTATCCGCTGACCTCTGCAACCAGGATGGTCCTCTGGTAACCACGACAGCAACAGGGACGGGGACGGGGGTGGCAGTGCTGCAGGTCATCCAGGCCCGGCCCGTGTGGCCCTCTGGTCCCGCCCTGACCGCTCGCCTTCGGCGCCTGATCACAGCCTACCAGCGATTCACTCTGCGCCGTGAGCCGCTTTTGAGGCACGACTTCCTGCTTCACGACGGCCTGGTGGGCATGCCAATGGGAGGAGGCGGAGCCAGCCATGGTCATCACTCTGGTGGGCCTCTGGCCTGGCAGCTGGGAGAGGAGCTAAGGAGATGCTCTGTGGCCTCCACAGATGCAGACCCTCTGTTCCTGGAGTGGCAGAGAAGGTGATCAGTTTTACTGCAGCTCGGGGGTGGAGGGTGGATCAGAGCAGATCCTGAGTATGGATCTGCACAGCATTAACCGTCTTCCTAAAAACATAGATGTTGCTACAGTAGAACTTTTGAAATGTCCCTTTCCTGTTTGGTGGTTATCACTAAACCGGGGATCTTCTTTTCTCCGAACATCAATTTTACAAGGATTCTCTCTTTTTTTAGTCTGTGATGACGTGTGTGCTAGTCTTTTAGCTGGTGTCGATGCAGACTCACGTTAGCATCGATTAGCTGCTTGTTGTCATGCAGCAGGTTGGTGTTCTAGTGTTCTGTGTTCCTGATGACATGCTGCTCTCTTGTTGATGCTCGGCTTGCTTACACTCCTCACATGGACTGACCTGCTATGTTTTTCTGAAGGTGGACGCGCCGTGAGCAGGCAGACTTTTACCGCACCGTGTCTTCATTCGGGGTGGTGTATGACCCTGAGAGGAAAGCGTTCGACTGGTCCCAGTTCAGAGCTCTGGCCCGACTGGAGAGGAAGACAGACGAGAGTTTGGAGCGATACTTCAACTCTTTTGTCAACATGTGCAGGACGGCCTGTAAGCTCCCACCCAGGAAGGAAGAAGGTAATATCAAACCCTCACTTTCATTTATAACCCCTGGAGAGGGGGACTCTAATGCAGCCATGAGGGGGTCCAAAATAGGTCAAATAGGGGCTGTTAGTAAAGATTGGTAGTAAAGAAAGAGAGACTGACCTGTACAGATTACCAAGAGAGAGAGACTGACATGCAGCAGGTTAGGGTGTTCAAGGAGAGGGATGGAAACGAGTTGACAGGTGTCAGTGGTGTAATGGAAAGATGGAATGGATGAAGAGTGGAAAGGCTCTTGGTCCTGATGATAGAGGCGTGGAAGTGTCTAGGAGAGATGGCAGTGGAGTTTCTGACCGGGTTGTTCAACAGGATCTTAGGTGGAGAGAAGATGCCTGAGGAATGGAGGAGAAGTGTGTTGGAGCTTTGAGTTTTGAGCATTACTGATGCAACATTTGCTTTGAGGATGTTGATAGAGAAGAACAGAGAAGGTCAGAGAGAGATCTGGAGAAAGCTGATGACAGGATGTCCACAGAGGAACTGCATGAGGAAGTAAATAATAATAATAATAATACATTTTATTTCAAAGCGCCTTTCTGGTCACTCAAGGACACTGTACATTACAAAGAGAAGGATAATAAAATCAGGACAAGTAAATATATCGTAAAAACAGAAACACGATAAAATCTTTAAAAAAAAAAAAAAATAAAATAAAATAAAATAAAATAAATAAATAAATAAAGTCTGGGGGTAGAGGATGCAAGAGACAGATGGAGGAAGCTAATTGGTTGTGGAGACCTCTGAAAGGAAAAAAAGAAGATGAAGATGAAGGTTGCAATGATTTCCTTCATTAAACTCTGGCTTGTTTTTGACAGGAATCTAAGATTTCTTTCTTGAACTATAATGTAATATTGCATAAATAATGCTATAAACCTTTGTCTCCTCTACTCATTTTCAGTGTTGTTTTGCAACCTTTTTTAAACTGTACACCGTGTCAATCTGCTTCCTGTCCACAGAATGTGTTCAGTAATCAGATCTTTGATTTCATTTTATAAAGCTGCACTTATTTGAACTTTGAGAGTTGAAAGAAGAGGATCGAAAATGTTCCTGTCTTAAAGGGAGTAGTGGTTTTACTGCGTTAAAGTCCAGCTTCATGTTTTTTATTGTAAAATCGTCCCAGTGGTCTTTTAACTATGAATATGCAGGTTTCAAAATAAAAAATCCTATGCTGTTTAAGAACCATTTTCTGCAGAGCAGCAGGAGCTCAGTAATACTTCTCTGGTTGTGAGCGGGGACGGTGGCAGCCATACACTGAGGTGGATTTATTGGTGCGATACCAGACGATTTAGACTTTCCCACCCATGGCAGCTGCTGCATCACAAACCTAAGCTCCTGATTTATCAATGAGTAAAAAATACTCAGAAACAGTCATGTCCTCCATCAGGAGAAAAATGCTACAAGAACATGTTAAAACACCAAAAATCATGATAAAACATCTATAATCCTTCAAGGATTTAATCTATTAGTTATGGGATCCTGGATAAAAACAGGAATCGGTGTATGGTGATGGACTGACTGATGACCTGATGACAGGTAAACATGTCATGACTCCTCCCTGCATGTCTGCTCAGGGCTGGGGGAGGCCGGCGTGTTTGTGGAGTCTCTGACGGAGGAGAGGGCTGCGCGGACTCTCTACCGCATCGAGCTGCTGCGCAAAGTCAGAGAGCAGGTTTGTCAACGTATCCTGCTTCATTATTTAGGTTAAACCTCATGGCTCCTTTAATGTGTATGCTCTTTATGCTTATTGGACAGTGGTAGCCGGGAGGCGGAGTCTGTCTAGTCCAGTGTTTTTGGACCAATGAGTGAACTCATTTAGATAAAGATTTTTATTGAAAACTATCACAACTTTTATTACAACTTCAACTTTTTCTGCCTCAATTATTACTAAAAATGCAGGAAAGATGGTGGAGGGGCTGAACATCAATACTAACGATTGAAGGAAAAAGTTCTAAAAATTCAACTGGATAAAGTTTCTGCTTTGAAGACGTTTCTCCTGAAACTCCGGAGGAGATTTATGTCTAGCTCAACACTGAAGAAACGTCTCCAAACGTGATTTGATCATCAGGTGGAAGACTAAGAATCTGCACTGACATCACAACATAGAGATTCTTCTTTTTTATATTTTTGGTTGCTAGTGGACCTTGTGATCTTTGTTAAGAAGAAAGTGTACTTTGGCTCTAAAAACGATGTTCCAGCCCATAAAACTCTTTGGTTGGAGCTCTTAATGTTGTAGATCAGGGGTCACCAACATGGCGCCTACGGGCGCCAAGTCGCCCTCAAGCACCACATAAGTCGCCCGCAGGTCTCTTCTAAAAATAGCACAACTCACTTGTGAGCTGCTCAAAAATTTAATTTTATTGCGATGCAATTTTTTGACTTTACAAAGAATTAAAAATTAAAACATCTTAAAATATATATATGTTCATTATTGCTGGAGCCAAAAACAGCCTATCCCGCTTTTTTTTCCTTTATAATCAAATCAATCAATCCATCAAATTTTATTTATAAAAAAGCGCTTCTCATACTCTGCGCAGCTCGAAGCGCTTTACATTAAAAACAAAAACATATACAAAAAGAAAACCTTCACCCCCCCCACCCCACCCCCACCCCCCAACACATACAACTCATGATCACACACACACACAATGAATATTTATAAAAATGACTTATAAATGAGAATTGTAAAATAAACTTAAGGCTTAAGGCTTGGCTCTGCTGTGAGGAAACAGTATTGAGGAGTCTATCATACCAGGGACCAGTCAAAGGAACATCGCCGGGGCGCCCACCCAGACCGGGACAGCTTATCTCATTATAACGAGATAATCAGTAAAGAATGAAGCTTCCCCCTTTCCCACATGGAGACACCAAGACTTTACCTGTTTTAAGATTCTTTATTTTGTGGTTAAAAACAAAAACAATAGAAGAAAACACTCCACAAAAGTTGTTTTTGGTCAATTCTTTTAGTTATTAGTGGAGCTGCGCTCCTCAAACGCCTGAGTGAACCAGCCCCCTCCCTTTATTTCCCCCAAACCCCAGCTGCTTTCACATTAACTCTGACATTCCGTGAATTGGATTTTTGATAATTTGTTATCTTTAATGGAAAAAAAAAAAAAACGAATTTTTTGAAGAAAGTTTTTGCGTTTAGATGAGCTGGTTTTGGGCCCATATTGAAATAGAGGGACATTCTTCTCAAAACTGTAATGGAAATTGACTTTTTCTAATTAAATGCGCTTCTGAAGTGTCTGTCCGAGTACAGCACAGCGGGCACCACCAGACGTCCCACAGCGTCACAACTGATCGAGCATCTCCTCTGTAAATTCAATGACCAAGATTTCCTTATCGCTTCATCTGCAGCCTGTATACGATGCAGAAGTCTCATTTGAGGTTCCTCTCGAGTGCAGTGACAAAGTTCAATGGATCTAGTCGTGTTCTTTCTTTTAAATACCACTGAACAGACTTCTCACTTGCATCTGATACTGTCAGTGGACTCGCTGTGCGGCACGCGCACACCACACTGCTGTGACGTCACCCAAATGCTCTCTTTTTAGTGGATCAAATAAAAAAACACACACACATCGCCGTGTTTTTAATAACTTATCGCGTGAGTTGGTTTGTGTTTTATCATATTATTATGAAACCGTGTCATTGCGACACTGTCTTTTTCGAAATTCCAAGAATTTGGTTAAAGTTTCATGTGTAATGGAAACAGAGCCCGCGGCTGCTGAGTGTTTCTGAATGGTGCGTTCACTGAGCCCCGGATATCTGCAGTAAAACGAAGCAGTTTATCAGAGAAAACATAGAACACCGTTACTGATCCGGATATAATCGATTGATTAAATAGTGTCGACGTTTTCTCTGAAAAACTGATTTGTTTTGCTGCAGATTGTATAAAAATGACAAAGTTTGTAGCGGACTGAGTTGGGCCGAGTGGCTGTTCGCTTATGTCCAGAACTCAGTAAACGCACCATGCGCAGATTCTTGTCTGCTGTGGGATCTGTCAATTAACCTGTTCGGAGGTTTAAGGAAAATAAAGTGATGGGTTCATGAGACTGAATTAAAGCGTTTGAGAAGCGTACATCCACTAATAACAGTTATAATTAATTAATAAGTTATAGTTTTGTTAAAAACATTTCATTTGGTCATTACCTCAAAATGTGACAAGATCTGTTGAGATTACCGGTAATAAAGTTCTGAATATTGATATCTGTTTCCTAGCTTGTTGTCATTATTGATAATTATGCCAAGAAATTAGTATCTTCACATAGAAAAGTATCATTATTCATTATTAATAATGTAGAACTAAAGGCAAACTAAGCAAATTTGTTATTTCAAACTGGTAGCCCTTCATATGACTCAGCACTATGAAGTAGCCCTCAGTTTCAAAAAGGTTGGTGACCCCTGTTGTAGATGTTCCTTCAATGTGGCTTACTGAACAGCGCCCCCATCTGTGTAATGGAAGTATCACAGTTTAGAGAGGATCTGCAGGAAAAAACATGAAAACTCTCTAAACTCCGCCCCTCTCTCAGGTGCTCCGTCACCCACTGCTGTCGGCCCGCCTGCAGCTGTGCCGCCCCTCCCTTTACCTCCCAGTGTGGTGGGAGCCGGGCAAACATGACCGCGACCTCCTGATGGGAGCTGCACGCCACGGCCTGAACCGCACCGACTTCTACATCCTGAACGACCCCCAGCTGAGTTTCCTAGAAGCTCATAGGAACTATGTCAGAGGACAACCCGCCCACCTGCACCCCCAGAGCCACCAGCACACTCCACCCCCGGGCCTCTCGCCCTCGTTATCACAGCTGCCTCACTGCTGTCTGTACGATTCTGGTCAACTTTCCCCTCAGCCCCCGGAGTATCCGCACTCTGCGCCCTCCTCTGCTGCACACCCTCACCCCCCCTCCCCTCCACTGGATGCTCAGGACTCACCTGCTCAGAGCCCCGGCGTGGTCCCGGAGCCGCGCGTGGACTTCCTGGACTGCACAGCGCTGGAGGAGCCTCTGGAGCTGGGCGCTCTGCAGCACGACTCGCTGCACGGAGGGAAAGCCTCCAAAGACGCTCTGAACGGGTTTCCTTTCAACTCTGCAGCAGCTGCTCAGAGCATGCTCAACTCCTACACCGTGGGGGGGGCAGACCTGGACTCCAAGCTAAGAAGTGACGTTCTGGTCGGAGAGCAGGGCTCGTCTGAGGAGACCGGGCTGATGGCTCCGTCCGTGGAGCTGAACCCGTTACAGGTAAACTCTGCAGAGTTTCCTCACCTTATCACACATCAGAGAGTCACTGGTTGTCTTCTGCAGGCGCCCTGGGAAGGAGCAGATCACAGCAGTCCTGCCGAGCACATGTTCCATGAGTCAGACTCCATCCTGGGACCTTCGACTCTGGAAACGGGCTTCCTAGAGGAGGAGGAGGACGATGAGGATCAGGGTAGAAACCCCGCTGCTGAAGAGGGGGGGTCACTAGAAGAGTGTTTGGGTCTTCCTCCTTCGTCTCCTCCATCCCATCCTTCAACCGGAGACTCAGTGGAGCCGCTGTCCTCCACTTACATTCTCTTCAAGGTCGGTTCTGATGTCTGTATTTGCTTTCTGGGTCGGTTTGAGGCTTCAGTTCAGTTGCGAACAGAAAACTGTAGTCATGTGACAGAGGGGTGGGGGCAGATTTACCTTTAGGGAATCATCTGGACCCCCAACACTCTGAGGAATACAAGCTGAACAATGAATGAAACAGATTTCACTGGCCTCTTGTGTCTGCTTTATTTATAAAAGTATTTTTAACAGTCTCTAAAATAAAGTTTACATCCATTATTTTCTGTCATAAAACCTCAAATCCCTGAAATATGAGACTTGTGACTTTGTCCTCCCCGTCCACACAGCTATGGAACATTCCAGTCTACAGAGACTCACAGTTAGTGAGCAGTTCCCTGCTGAATACTGAAGTTTTTATTCCGATTTTGTGGGTTCAAGTAATTTGGGCGAGTGGAGACATTATTTGAGGGGTTTGGGATCAGTTTGGGACCTTTTAGTTCCTTAAAGTCCACTCCAACAATATTTTTCCAGTTGTAAAATCGTTCCCAGAGATTTTTTAATGATGATTCTGAAATTTTTGCATAAAACTCAAATAGCTTTTGTGGTTTTTTACGTTTATTTCAACATGAAGGACATTTCGGTCACACACTGGCGGCGTCTGTGAACGCAGAGGAGGAAGTGAAGTGTTCCTTCATTCAGCTGAAGCCAGGAATAAAAAGGCGAAAAAATAAAAGGGTGAATTGCATTCTCTAGTACTGCAAGATATGAGATATAAGACAGATCTTTCCACTAACTTCCATCTAGTTTATCTCTCTGTGTGGGAATTTTCTAATAACTTCAGTGAGTTTTCATCATCGTCAGTGTTAAGACATTTTCAGGACAGTGTCCTCCATAATCGGGTTCTCTAATCGCTGAAATGACGTGAGTGACGTCACCAGCAGGAGTCATTCTGCTGTGATGGTTGTGCATCCACTGATTGTGAAGCTACACGTCGATGTCTTTTGTGTCTTCCATGTTTATAATGACATAAACAGTCACCAAAGAAGAAGAGGAGAGGAGGAAGGCAGGTTCGTAGGGAGAGAGAGAAGAGGAAAGTCACTAGTGTTGGACTGAGAGTTGGGACTTTGAATGTTGGAACTATGACAGGAAAGGGTAGAGAGTTAGTGGACATGATGCAGAGGAGAAAGGTAGACATACTGTGTGTCCAGGAGACCAGGTGGAAAGGTAGCAAGGCTAGAAGTTTAGGAGCAGGGTTCAAGTTGTTCTATCATGGTGGAGATGGGAAGAGAAATGGAGTAGGAGTTATCCTAAAGGAGGAGTTTGTTAGGAGTGTTGTGGAGGTAAAAAGAGTGTCAGATAGAGTGATGAGTCTGAAGATAGAAATGGAGGGTGTCATGTTCAATGTTGTTAGTGGGTATGCCCCACAGGTAGGATGTGAGCTGGAAGAGAAGGAGAAGTTCTGGTTGGATCTTGATGAAGTGATGATGAGCATCCCTGGAAATGAGAGAGTTGTCATTGGTGCAGATTTCAATGGTCATGTTGGTGCAGGAAACCGAGGTGATGAGGAGGTGATGGGCAGGTTTGGTATCCAGGAGAGGAATGTAGAAGGACAGATGGTGGTTGATTTTGCAAAAAAGATGGAAATGGCGATAGTGAATACATTCTTTGAGAAGAGACAGGAACATAGAGTGACCTATAAGAGCGGAGGTAGAAGCACACAGATAGACTACATCTTGTGTAGACGGTGTAATCTGAAGGAGATCAGTGACTGTAAAGTAGTGGTTGGTGAGAGTGTTTCCAGACAGCACAGGATGGTGGTGTGTAGAATGACTCTGGTGGTGAAGAAGATGAAGAAAAAGAGGGCAAAGGCAGAGAAAAGGACAAACTGGTGGAAGCTGAAAAAAGAAGATTGTTGCAGGACTTTTAAGAAACAGTTGAAACAGGCTCCTGGTCCTCCGTGGGGAGCGGGGTCCCATTAGGTACGGGGCCTGGGGGATCTGGCTTGTTGGGTTCTCCACTGAGACATCGGTGGGGGCCGCGGCTGGTCCGGCCGCCTCGGTCCCGTCGGTGCCTGTCCAGCACACCCACAGGAGAGGTTCTTGGGGGCGGGGGCTCGGATTTGTCCCTGGGACTGGCTCCTTCTTGGCTCCTCCCTCCTTGCAGGGGGTGGGGAGTGCGGGGCCTGGCGGGTCGGCTCTCGGAGGTGGGGCCCCTGGGCTGGGGGAACTTGGACCCAACGCTGTGGGGGCGGGGGGACGGCGGTCCACCATCGGGGGTCAGTCTGCCAACTGACCCCAACATATCCCCTTCCTCATACAAACATGCAATAGGGTGAAGGCGATGGTGGCTTTTTTTGCAGTGCCCTGCGGGAGGTGGACTACTTGCCAGCGGTCCCCCTCCTGTGGCCGCTGCATGGATTTGCCCCTCCCCTTGCTTTTATTTGCACCATAGATATGTAGGGCCGCTGGTGAGAGGGTGACGGGGCATCTTTGCGAGCAATCAGGAGATGCCCTGTTAAGGCCTTCTCACCAATTTTAACTGCACTCTTTAGTACACACACCTCTAACACCACAAATATACACTCTAACAAACAAACACGCATGCATCACACAAGGAAGGTGGGACCCTCGACCTTCTGTCCCCTACCCCATCCTTGGCGGGGGGGACTCTCGGTCTGGTGGTCTAGTCTCTTGGGTGCCGGTCTCCTGGGCCCGGCAGTCTCCTACCCATGCTGGGAGTGGGATCCCAGAGATTTAAGATCTAGCAGGGGATCAAACTACATCGGAGCCTGGGGGTGTCCAGGTCTCGGTGGTGCGGTTTCCGGTCCTTGCTCTCGAGAACTACCTCAGTTTCTCTTGGGTGCCCCTCTCCTCGGTGGGGGTGGGCAGCCCCTGCCTTGCTCCCACCCTGGACCTCTCGCAGCTGAGGCGGGCGGTTGTCTGGAGCATGGGGTGGGTCGACCTTGGGGGGCCCTGGCTCGTACCTGGGGCGGGGGGATGCTTGGCACCGCTGGGTGGTGGTGGGCTGCTCTTCTGGGGTTGGGGGCCTCTCCAGGGGTGGGGTCCCGCGTTGATCCTCCTGCCGCGGTGGGGGGCTGCTCTTCTGGCGGGGCTGGGGCCTGTACTCTCTGTGTTCCTGTGCCTTCCTGCCCTGGTCTGGGTGTTTGGCGGGATTGCCCGGCGGGCAGGTTCTCTCCGCGGCTCCATGGCAGGTGTTGGGGGGTCTTGGCTGCAGCTGCAGCCCTGGCGGGGGGTCTTGGCGTGGGGATGGCCGGGCGCTTTCCCCCTGAATGCATTTCATCGCCATCCACCTCAGTGAAACATAAACACTCACCTGAGCACAGGTGTCAGCTCACCTTAGCACTAACCGTTTGTGTGACAGAATGAAAGTCTTTATCTGAATGGGTTTATATGATGGAGCGTGTGAGCTGCATTTATAGTTGTATTGTGTATATTTCGACTAGTTTAAATGTGTTCAGGTGTGTGTGTAACTACAGAGTGTGTGTGTAGACAGACTCCGCCCATTCTAATTTGATCCTGGTTGTTTTATGATGTTGCTTCTCTCCGTTGCCATCTTCTCCTTTGTCTTTTTTTAAGCCACTTACCACATGCGGCGTGAATGCAGCTTAAGTTCCCATCATTCCCCTATTTAAACTGTCGAGACGTACATGGAGGTGGAAGTGTGAGAGCAAGAATCCTGTCTCTGACTGTTGCGTTAGATTGTTCAGCATCAGGATGGGGGGTCATTGGGGGGAGGGGGGTCTTTAATGTCTCTGTTCTCCCTGTAAAGCTGTGCGTTTGGTACCTGTCCATGGAAACCTGATGATCCGATCTGACCTTTCAGGACATTGCAGTGAATGAGGACGCTAACGCTGATCAAGCAGATCTGACATCTCTCACGCACCCTCCCTTGTCTTTGGGGGACATCACCGAGCAGCAGGATGGGCTGAGCAGCTCTGACGTCTGCCGGAGTCTGACCAACGCTGGGGAGAACCCAGAGGAGCGGGAAGGAACCGGCGGGTTTCAGTTTGATGAGAATGAAGAACAAGAAAAGAGTGAAGAACAGGAAGAATGTCGATCACAGGAAGGTAGGGTAACTGCAGAATGATGACAGAAACCTTTACCAGCACTGCTCACATCTGATCTGACCCAACATTCCAGTTTTACAGCTCCCTGCAAAAGAGAGAAGGCGGGGCCTAAAAGGTGCACTGCTCCTTTTCTAAATGATCAACCATGTGGAGTCCACAGAGCATTAAAATGAGGTTTGCTGGATCAGGGAGATTTACTTTGTTCATATACACTCAACAAAAATATAAACGCAACACTTTTGTTTTTGCTCCAATTTTTCATGAGATGGACTTAAAGATCTAAAACTCATTCCAGATATTACCATTTCTCTCAAACATTGTTCACAAATGTGTCTAAATGTGTGATGGTGAGCACTTCTGCTTTGCTGAGATAATCCATTCCAGCTCACAGGTGTGCCACAACAAGATGCTGATCTGACATCATGATTAGTGCACAGGTGTGCCTTAGACCATCACATTCTCACTCCAGACTCGTCACATGTTTAAAGGTCCCTCTGCGTCGAAACCTGAAGCTTTGGGGGTACCCTTCTCGCCAAAACATGACGAGCTGGCTGGTCCAATTAGATCATGGGACCAGGTGTGCAAGGGATCCGCAGCAAAAAGCGACCCAACCCGTCAGACCCGCAGCAGTGCTGGGTCAAAAATGTGAGGTGCTGGCAGATCCAATTGAATCTAGCCTCCCAGCCACCGGCTAACAAGACGCGGAGCGCGCCACTATAGGCCGTACCTGGTATCGGGGACGCCACCCAGTGCGCAGCGTTCCCGGAACCCGATGCGCAGCAGTCCCGGAACCCGCCCCGCAGCGGAATCGGAACCCGGCCGCAGTGGTATCGGAGCCAGACCCGCAGCTGTATCGGAACCCGACTTGTAGCGGTATCGGAACACAATCCGCAGCAGGTCGATGCGTCATGTTTTGATGCGCTGGCTGATAAATAACGTCTCCGGGTCTCCTAACGGGATGCAGAGCACGCCGGTATACCCGGTACCGGAGGTGGCACCAGACGCGCAACAATCCCGGTACCGGACGCCCGGACCCTTGATTTATTGGGCAGTGATTCGAACTCCTCCCGATGAGTGATGTTGTGACGCGTTGGCAGCTGTCAGCTGTCACTTTTTTTCTCTCACTGTCAGACTTCTGTAAAGCTAGAACGTGATCACACAGTCCGACTAGTTCAGGTCCAGAACACAGAAATAAGAGAACCGAAACATTGATTCTCAACCATAGAGATAACATTACTTTAATTTCTGCCTCATAAACTGGCCAATTTTTTCTTTATTTTTTGTGAAAGACAAAACGAGTGATGCTTTCTGACTAAATGAGGAAAAAGAAAAATAATTATTTATTTATTTATTTTTTTTAATAATGAAATAACACTATAGTTAAAAATATATCCTTATTCTAAATATTTTCCTAATTATAAACAATTTAAGAAGCTAATGTCGTCATTGATGTTCGAAGAAATACTCTGATCTCTAAATGCTTCAAAGTTTAAGTTGGTCTTTCATTTTTTTAAGCCCAAACAGGATTTTAAAAAAGTATATTTATATATGTGTGTGTGTTTGTATCAGAATGTCTTTGGTGGTTTATTACTTGTTACAATGACTTTTAAAAGCAAATGAGATAAATATTTACAGACAAAGCTTCAAGCTTTCATTTCATGTAGGAATTATGGCTTTAAGATTTTTTTGACAACTAATCCGGTGAGACCAACCAATTGTGAGAGCAACCCGGTCTCCCCTGATTGATGTTTTCCTAATTTAAATTGACTCACACCAGTTACTATCTAGTCATAACCAGAATTCTTTTTTTCATTTAAAAAATAAAAAATCTTCCATTTTCTTTTTTTCAAATTCCCTTTAGGGGCTCCATACCTTGGGGAGTAATGCAAGGCAAGTTTATTTGTATATTACATTTCATGTACAGAGACAATTCAAAGTGCTTTACATAAAACATTAAGAGAAACAATCAAAAGAAATAGTAAAAATGTGATCATTAAAATAAAATTAAAAGAAAATAAAAAGATTTTAATTTAAAACAAGCATAGATAAACAGTGCGGTTTCCCACCATTCGGTTGAGCAGGCAGTTAAAGGGTTAATAGAACAGATTAGGGGGCACATATCTAATTTATTATTAGTGGTTCTTGATTGTTGTTTCCTGCTGCACCTTTTTCCGCATACTGTCATTCTGCTCATCTGGCAGGTGGGGCCAGAAATCTAGATCAGCAACTGCCAAGTTTTTAAGACAGACGAGACCTCACCGGGGCAGAGCAGGGGGGCTGTGCTGGTCTGGCTTGACCTCCGCAGTGGTTTGGGTTTGAACCTTGAACCTTGGTAGTCATGATTTGTGGGCTTGAGTTTTGGTTAGCCTTTAACAGGGAGACTGCTGACTCCGACATGGACGGGTCAGCAGTCTCCTTGACCTCTTTTATGTTTGGTCAGTCTTTCAATTTCTTTATTTTTTTCTTTTTTTGTTTGGACCAGAACTATAATCGTTTCACTTTGGTTCTTTCTTTTTCAACACACAGTTTCTTTTATCTAATAAACTATTTTCTTTTTCTTACTGAAGTCATCTTTTTATATGTTCTCGTCCCATGTTGTGTTTTCACCTCGACATGAGGCAGGTTTGGCCATTGGGGCTGTAACAATGATGGTAAGGATGATAAGTGTGGTACTGCCTCAAACGCTTCCTCCGACCGCTCGTCTGGGTTAAGTATTTTGATGACGAGGGAAAAAAAAAAAAAAAACTAAATCAACCCAAAACTTCCCCAATATATGTCAACCCACCCAAGGCAATTTTTACCATCAAATCAGAACCAAAACCGCCCACTTCAAAACTGCTGGCTGATCTGAGATCTGTAAAGCTGCCATCTCTATACTATAATTATTTATTCAACCAGTATTTAACCAGAGAAAAAATCCCATTGAGATCCATTGATCTCTTTTTGATTCTCTTTTCCCTGGTCAAGAGGCAAATTACACACACCCAAAACAGGTCATAGAATTAAAATAATAATTGTAATTAAAATGATATTTATTTCTCTGGAACAGTGAACATTATATTAACCCAACAGCTATAGTTTATCTGTTTTCCTCTGACAGATGTTAAAAATAATATAAAAGACATATTGGGACAGCCGCGACCCCGAAAGGGACAAAGCGGTCAGGAAAATGGATGGATAATGGCACAGATCATAATAAGGGGGAGAGGCATATTAATATTAAACCGAATGTTGAGGACAAATCCCAACTTCCTGTTCTCTTATAATCTCGGAGTTCGGCTTCTTCTAAGGCACCTTTCCCTGCCCCCTCCTGCAGCCGCTTGGTCTCGCCGACGATGCAGGCGAGGTGCTGGGTGATCTCAAATCCATCTGATATGACTTCACTTCCTCTAAAGCAGGGACAGACAACTCCAGGCCTCGAGGGCCACGGTGTCTGCATCACGTCCAAATTTCCAAGCTCTACTCATGATTGATTACCTGCTTCAGGTGTGTCTAGCCAATTAGAACATGCCAGAGCAAAGAATGTTGGCAAACATGCAGACTTGCAAACTCCAGGTCCTCGAGGCCTGGAGTTGCCTATCCTTGCTCTAAAGCATTTCAGATCAGAGTACTTCTTTGAACGTTAATTTCATCAATAGCTTCTATTGAGACGTGGTTTCCCGTCCATCCTTGGACGTCTCCCCAGGTTCTGTTCTGTCAAAGGTGAAACAAAATCCAAGAGATTAGCCAAATTTACTGTGAAATGCAATTCTGGAAAACTTATTTTTCTTTGCGGCAATGGTCTGAACCCCCCCTGCTGGGAGTGTCATCAACACACAGTCATTGGATGGTTTCACACCTCAAACCAACTTAACAAAACAGTGATCCAGCCATCCCCTCCCCCACAATCTTCACTTTTGTCTCCTCATTCTTCAGGACTTAATCAATAAACCAATTAGAAAACCATGAAAAAAATCACATCAAGTATTTGGAAATCCAAATGTTTTTGCAAAAATTGTATAAAGATATATAAAAATAAAATAATTATGAGAGATTCATTACATATATATAATATGCTTTTATATGTTTTTATGAAAATAACATTCTACATTTCTTAGTGTTTACAATATTAAAATATTTAGAATAAGAAATATTTTTGCTTGTTTCAAATGATGAGAAAAAAGAGAAAGAGGACCCCACCGTTTGACTACAAAAACTGACATAAGACTACAAATGTTTTCTTCTTCTACTGTTTCATTTAATGGATGATACAGTGCCACCTACTGATATTTTATCAAGCCAAGTACACAACAGACACAAACCTGTATCATTCTATTTCTTTAATAAAAAGTGAAAAACTTAATTTTTGAAATTATCTCTTGACCCTACAGCTGTCAAGAATCAATAAAACTTGGAGTCAGTTGATCTTGTGGATCAATAATTGATTTATTTATCAATTGTATTTTGTTCTTGTTGTTCATTTTATATTCTTATAGACGTAATATAATAATAATATTAGCAAATAAGGCACACCTGTGCACTAATCATGATGTCAGATCAGCATCTTGATGAGACACACCTGTGAGGTGGGATGGATTATCTCAAAGCAGAAGTGCTCACTATCGCACATTTAGACACATTTGTGAACAATGTTTAAGAGAAATGGTAATATTGTGTATCTGGAATGAGTTTTAGATCTTTAAGTCCATCTCATGAAAAATGGGAGCAAAAACAAAAGTGTTGCGTTTATATTTTTGTTGAGTGCAGTTTTAATAAATGCTATGATCAAGTGAAAGATCAGTTTAGACTGCAGAAAGTTAAAGCTGTACAAAGGAGGTTAAATTAAATGAATTGACTTCATACTAGATCGACCAACGATGTTCAGAGGCGACAGGCTGAAACCAGAGGAGGAGTTTAAATGTGTAGTCGGAACTTTATGAGTTGATTTTATTTGTTTTAATTCAAGATGGCAGCCTATTCCTGAGGTCATAGGTCATTGCAACATCAAATGTGGTTGTAGACCTAATCTGGTGGTGTGTTTGTGAAGTTTAGTAAGATCGTTTAAAATTAATTTTATTTCCTGGATTGTTGGAAATGTGAAATTCTCCAAATCTCATATAATGCAATTCAAATAATTCATTTTACAAGTTCCTTTGGGATTAATAAAGTAGTTTATCTATCTATCTCTCTATCAAAGGCCGCCGAGCTGTGTTTGATCTTTACAGTCCAGGACTGTTGCAGGGAATAATTACATCAATTTCTGGGACATAAAAGACAATTCAAGAATCTTTGTAGAGTGTAACTGCAGCCACTGTAATCTGAATTTGAGGGTATTATTTTTAAATATACATTACGCTCATTTAGACTTGAAAGTTAAAACGTGTTAAATGATATTGTTGTTGTTGTTCTGTTTAATTTTATGGTATGTGTTAATGTGCAGACCAAAATGGGGTTGTCCTGACTCCATCAGTGGAGGAATTAAAGCTGAAGCCAGTGGAAAAGCCGGAGTGTGTTCGGCATCCTGATGGCAGCCCCTTCCTTGGGAAACTGGAGCGGGATGGTAGCCTGGTTTGTCCTGAGTCCTCTGGAGAGCCTCAGGAGGAGGTGGAGAGGCTGGTTCTGTATCAGTCAATGGAGAATTCTCCGGACGCTGAAGCCCTCTTGCGTGAACCAGCCAAAGAGTTTCTGCAAATGAAGGACATTCCTGGGAGTCTGAGGGAGAAAGGTGGGCCATGCAGCCCAGATCCTGCAGATCAAGCAGGAGGTCACGCTGACCTGTCTGCAGCGATACAAACTCATACAGGAGTGACGGAAAAGATTATAAAACAACTGAAAGCCAAATCCAATGAGGTGGGCTTTGAGAACATGTCCTCGGAGTTTGTGCAGCCCCCCAGTCCTTCTGCCTTTGTCTCAAAACAATCAAATGGTGCTAAAAGTGCAGAAAATGGGGATGAAGCCAACAAAGAAGCCCTCACAGACCACGGACACCAGAGTTTTCCTGGAGACCGTGAAGCTTTGACTTTGTCTCTTCATCAGGAGAGCAAATACAACCTCCTGGTTTGTCCTGCTCTACCTGCAAACACTGCAGGGCCATCCAACTTTAAACCTTCTCTTCAGACAGACAACAACCAGAAGAAACCCAGTCTTCTGGCAGTAAGAGTGAAGGTGGAAGACACAAAAATGGAGAGCTATGAAGACTTTCTCCCAGCGAGCTCTGAGAGGAAACATGCTCATTTTCTTCCTTACCCTATAAAAGCTGAATCATCTGTTAACAAACCTGAACTGAAGGCTAAACTAGAAGATTTCAACATCTCCAAACACAAGAGCTTTGACTCCAAACCCGAAGACCTTCCCTTTGTGACATACTCAGATGGCAGGGGGGGCGACATCAAACTATCGGCTATGAGCTTCTCCTCCTATTTGGATGGTGCCAAGGTGAAGACAGAAGACAAGCCGGAGAGTTTCAGCTCAGCTGCACTCCATGAAGCATCTGCCATCAAGCCTGAACTGAAAATGGAGACTCTGGAGTACAGCGCCTTCCCAGACAGCTCAGATGCCAAAGCTGAGATGAGGACAGAGAGCAGTGAATATCCGCCTCAGTCTGGGGTGAAAGCTAAGCTGAAGCAGGAGACGTTAGAGGCCGACAGCACAGTACTGACACCCAAGTTTGAGCTGCCAGACGGAGAGGCTGAAGCTGAAGAGGATCCTGTGGAGAAAGCCCCCCTGAAGGCAGAAGGGTCATGCACTCCAGGTATCAGCGCTTTTATTAGCTGGATGAACATACAGTCATCAGGCACATTCATGCAGCCAGTCCTGCTTGTTCTTTTGCAGAAGCTTTGGTGGATGACTATTCCAACAGCCTCAGGTTTTCTCTTCCGGTTTCCATCTGCGAGATTCCCAACAGCCTTTATGAAAGCAGGGAGCCGACCATCGCCCAGCTCCTGCAGGAGAAAGCGCTGTACTCCTTCTCTGAGTGGCCAAAGGTATGAAAGCCTCTGGGGCAATGTGCTGGTATTCACATTCATGCTGCAAATCTATTCATCTTATATGATGTAAAGCATAGGCAACCTGAGCCTCAGTTGTTCCTCTGAGAAATGCTTCTTTCAGCCTTTGCTTTGTTGTGACCTTTCACCTGCTCTAGGACCGGGTCATCATCAACCGCTTAGACAGCATCTGCCAGACCATCCTGAAGGGGAAGTGGCCTTCATCCAGCGAGCAGTACGACTCCCCGGGCTCTGTGGCATCCAGCGCCTGCCTGGCCACCAGCTTAGCTCAGCACCACCAACACCGATCCGGTTACCTGGCTGCCTCCGGCTCTACCTCTGCTCAGGCCCGGATCCCTGCTGGACTGGGCTTTTCCATCCCTCCCCCCCTCACAAGACTTCCAAAGGTGAGATGCTCCTCATGGACTGAACCAATACCAAGTACTGTCTGTGTACATAGAAACACATCTGTTACCTGTCTGTCATAGCCTCCTGTCCAGTTTCCTGAAGCAGAAGTCTTCAGGTTCTCTCTGAGTGTGTCCGTCACAAACATTTGTTCTGATGAACCGAGCCAAACTATCAGCACCATTCTGCAAAACTCAGCAGTTAGCAGTTAGCCGGCTAGCATGAATGTAGATGAGTTAGCAGTTAGTTGGCTAGCATAACTGTAGATGAGTCGGCACATAACCTGTCCAGCATGACTGGACCTCAGTGGTTCAGAGCTCAGCCTAAAACTTACTTGAAATTCTGGTTAGATAGTAGCTCAGTGTGAAGCATTTATCAATGTGCATTCTGTTTGTGTGTTCAGACTGAAACTTTATTCGGGATTAAACGAACTCTGGTCACTTCAAGCAGACCAATGTGTCCATTGACCAATTTAGCAGTTATCCCATTCAGGGTCGCCACAGCGAAACAGCACCCACTGCTTCGCATCAGTGATTTAGGAGAGTTTTTAGGCCGGATGCCCTTCCTGACGCACCCTGCATTGAAAGGCACAGGGAAACCCAGTTAGGCATCAGCATCAAGGGTCTTGCCTAAGGACCCAATCTAGATGAAGATCAGTGGACATCCCGGGGATTGAACCCAGGTCTCCTGCGTGGCAGCCCTACACTTGGCACACTACACTTTATTTATAAAACATAACCAATAAACCAAGGAACTGTGTAAATCTCCTTTTTTTGGCAGATTCTCCAGAGCCATAATGCAATCGCACCAATTCTCTCAAATCTCTGGAACTTTTCCCAACATTGAAACTTCATCCAATCCCTGTTTCTTTGCCACAGCCTCAGGCAGATACTAAAAAAACAAACCCATCAAACTGTCTAAACATTGATGCAGCAGCGTTATCTTGTACTTATGTAAAAGTAATTTAGTGTCTAAAGTAACAAATCTTTTAGATTTGAGTGTTTCTGGCATCAGCACCACCATTTGATTATAACTGGCTCTATCTCCGAAAGTTGATTGAGTTAAAGCACCTGTGACTGCTTTTGTCACGAAAAACAACAAAAACAACCAAAACAAACAGTTACGACAGTTTCTAATGTCCATTAAGATGAAGGTAAACTGTTTCATTGTCTATATTTACTAATGATGAGGTTCTATAGAATTCCACTTTCATGAAATGTAAAAACTCCTTTAGTAGAATTTGTCCTAAATCCTCCTAAAGCTGTTTGTTGAAAAAAGGAAGTTAAAAATATTGCACCTTTCCAGAAACTTGACCCCAACGTGTATTTTTTTCTGCAGCAATAATAACAATAAAGGCTGGCTGAAGTCCTAGAAGCATAAGGAAGCAGGCGGGATGGTGTATATATTTTATAGGCATATAGTTAGATATTTAAAGTTATCATGGATACTAACGGAGCTGTGGATGATGCTAACGCGACTGTGGAGAATCAAGTTGGATTATTTCTTACATCTAAAGGGATTTCCTTGGACCTAAAAACTGTTAAGCTCTGTCATCTGCTTCCTGTGAGAAAGAACACGATTAAACCAGTGATCCTGAAAGCACAAGATAGCTCTGATGAAACAACAAAAAACACCTGAAGGGTTCGGCTGTTTATCTACATCAGGGGTCCTTAAAACCTTTTATTGTGAGGGCAGCATTACTGTTTTCTTCTCTGATGGGGGGCCGGGTCGGTTTGTAAGCTAACAGAAAAAGTGTAACAATTACAGGGTGTGTCTAAACGTAACAACTATGTTTGTACAGAAAGCTACACATAATCATATTTTAACAATCCCTTTCTTTAATCTTCACAGAGAAAAGGAATCTAAAACATTCCAAAAAGTAAACCACTAAACAGGAAATCCTCTCCTGTCTTGGTTCTTTTGAGACATTGGAGAGCTGCTGCTCCTCACACCAGTGGTCTGGGTCTCCCAAAAGGATATTTAGTTTTTTTTCTTCTTTTTTTCTGAACTTATTAATAACTATATAAACACATGCACAAAATTAATAACTAATTAAAAAAAATGTTTTTATAATTTTAAGTGTAAAATATGTTAAAGATGTTATTTTCCGACCAAGTAAAATGTAAAAAATAAATGATAAAAACAAAAAAAAAAACAATTTATTATTCAACTTTTAATTACACTGCAACTGCAACCCAAAATACTAATTATAATGGTCAAAATGAAAAGAAAAAAGTGAAGAAGGTTTGTTATCATGGTTGATACTTAGAAATAGCAAATATCTCATCTTTGTGAATCTGATCTGGTTTCTTATGTCAGTATCCCGTTCCGGGTCACGATAAGCAGACGGTGTCTCCAGCTCTCCTCAACTCTTCAGCTTTTAAAATCTTTTAAAGTTGCCCACAAGCGACTTTAATCCCAGAGCTGCAGCAACAACTACTGCAATGAGGAAAGTTGAACATGGCGGCGAAGAAAAATCTTGAAGCCGATCTGGCAGAGCTCAAAACCGCGATAACCGACATACAGGCTAAGTTAACCCTGCTCTTCTCAATCATGCTAAGCTAACAGCTTTGCTGGAGCTTGAAGCTAAAATATCACAGCTGCTACAACTCGTGGAAGATTTCCGTCAAGAAAAGGGACGTAACGAACAACGAGATAATCGCCAAGATCTCCTGGAGAGAAGAATGCATGACATGGATCAACAAGCACGGATGAATAATGTGATTCTCACCAGACTTCAACTACAACCACGAGTGCGACCTGGTGCTACCAGCGCTAGCATGGATACTAACGGAGCTGAGACGGGAGCAAACGTGACCGTAGAGGATTAAGTTGGAGTATTTCTTGCGTCTAAAGGGATTTCCTTGGATCTAAACACTGTTGAGGTCTGTCATCCGCTTCCTCGAAGAAAGAATACAGATAAACCAGCGATCCTAATCAGGTTTGTGAACTGAAAGCACAAGACAGCTCTGATGAAACAACGCAAACACCTGAAAGGGTCTATAGTGTATCTAAATGAACATTTATCCAAATATTGTGGTGAAATATTGAGCATGCTAGAATCCTACGCAAATAGAAACAGATCCACAGTACGTGGATTCTGAACTCCAGAACCTTTGTAAAACAACTCGGACCACCGGAACTTACGAAGCCTCTGGAAATAAAATCCATGAAAGACTTTGAGAACTGTGGGATTTGAACCTTTAATTCAAGCAAAATGTGAAATGTGAACTCAAAAAAACGCTGGATGTGAACTCTGACCCGATTCTAAGCTGCAGAACTCGAGCACAATTCCCTTAAAATGAGACCTTCACAGTCTCTCAGCTATAACAACAAAGAACGATTACGTGGCCTTAAACTTGCTCCTTAACTGTGATGTAGCACTGATTCTGCTCAAATTCCTGATCTTTTTCTTTTCAACTTATTTTTTATTATAATCATTCTTTGATGAACACAATCTGCACAAATTGTATTTTTTTTTATTAGAATAGTTTGATTTTTTTTCTCTCCATTAACTAATGAAGATGATTTTTACTTATTACGTTTTCTATTTTTATGATCGTTCTTTGACAAATACAATCTGCACTAATTTTTTTTAATGAGAATATTTAGATTTTTACTGCATTAGCAAATGAAGATGACTTAATTATTACTTTTTGTACTGTCATAATTCCTTGAATGCAATCTGCACAAAGTGTCTTTTTTTCAATGAGAATATTATATTATTGTTACTGATTAATATAAATGATTTGTCGTGGATGCTTTGAAATTTGATTACATTAATGATATTAATGATCCTTAATAACCTGAAAGTCTTAATATTTGATATTAAGTCATGAACCGGATATTGATAATTCATGTAGAGAAAATGGTCGAGTCGGGGTGGGATTATATAAATTTACGTCCTTCCACTCCCTTTCAAGCGATCTACTTGTGATTTATTATGTGATGTTATTTCATGTATTTTGACCTGATTGCATGAAATAAACCATTTCATTAATTAATTCAAAAATTTTACCTGGATCCTCCTGCACACCATATATGAACATGAAGCCCAATGAGGCCATTGTTTCTGATATTAGGCTATATAAATACAATTGAATTGAACATGTAAATGTCAGACTGGAGTGAACTATGTTGCTTACACAGACTGAGGTAAACCCTACTCATTTTTCAGAACAACCAATCGCTTTCCAGCCGGAAGGTGTCCCTGGCAGCTGCTGCACTTGTCTCAGCCTCTGTGTGTTTAACTGAAGCCATCATCTCTCTCCCATCCTTGTCTGCCCCGCCCATCTCTCCACTCTGACAGTGTGTGCCGCGGGGCGGCGCTTGCGGGCGCGGAGCTTGGCGCCTCACTTCCTTGCCTCTCTTACAGGAGAGGCTTGTGGCTCCGCCATTCCTCCCAGAGCTCAAGAGAGCAGGAAGTCGCAGGGCGTTTGATTACGAAGCTGCTGCTGCCGCCATCCCTTCGGGGAAGCCAGTCTCACCGCGCCACACTGCAAGCCCTTCCAGCTCCGCTCAAGAGGGCGTCGCAGGTGCAGCTCCGCCCTCTAACCGCTCAGGATCCATGTTGATGAACGGATGGCAAGAAGCAGCCATTGACCTGACCAAGTCTGGAGAAATAAGCACCACCAACCCTATGGGGGCAAATGAAGCTGCAACGAATCCCCGCAGCAGCAGCCACAAGCTGCCCCCTCCGCCCCCCATCGCCGCACCTCTGCCGGGCTCGGCTGGGATCGACATCTCCAGGATCCTGCAGGCCGGCCTCATTCATCCTGTCACCGGAGAGATCGTGAACGGGAGCCTGAGGGGGGACGACTCCCTGAAAAAGAGGAGAGGGAGGAGGAGAAACGTAGAAGCTCTCTATTCCGAATTCACCAAGAGCCGAGGACTGCAGGTCCTGGAAACACAGGTAGATTCACATGCCTGGAAACACAGGTAGATTCTCAGTCCTGGAAACAGGTAGATTCTCAGTCCTGGAAACAGGTAGATTCTCAGTCCTGGAAACACAGGTAGATTCTCAGTCCTGGAAACAGGTAGATTCTCAGGTAGATTCTCAGTCCTGGAAACACAGATAGATTTTCAGCCCTAGAAACAGGTAGATTTTCAGTCCTGGAAACACAGGTAGATTCTCAGTCCTGGAAACAGGTAGATTCTCAGTCCTGGAAACACAGGTAGATTCTCAGTCCTGGAAAAAGGTAGATTCTCAGGTAGATTTTCAGTCCTGGAATCGGGTAGATTCTCAGTCCTGTTTCCAGAGGGTTAGATTGGAGGCGGAGCATTTTACTAACATGACATGTTTCTGTTCTAAGGGCCGGGCAGACGCCATCAGCCACTCCACCATTTCTTCTTCCACCTCCTCTCCATCCCCTTCCCCATGTCATGCCACCTCCTCCTCTACTACCTCCACCCCCACACAGACCCCCTCTCAGCCGGAGATTGTAGCCCTGGACAGAGACACTGCTGGGAAAGGTCTGATGGAATGGCTTCGGCAGAACCCAGGCTACAGCATGGACCTGCCCACCTTCGCTCAGGTGAGTCTGATGTTTTCACCTGCAGCTAACATCAGTGCTGCACTGAATCCAGGTTACAGGCTGGGTAGAGGAGTAGCTGCTTCATGCAAGTTTCAGCACATGTTCAGATCAGAGCATAGAGTAGTCTGCATGCAGCTTAGTGAACACGTCACATGACAGCACGCACAAAACTGCAGCTCAGAGCACACACGGGACTTCCTGTAATCAGGTGGATCCATAGAGATCAAGAGAGATCCATTGAGATCTATAGTGATCGAGATAGATCTAGAGAGATCAAGAGAGGTAGTGATAAGAGCAAACAGACTGTGGTTTCTGTGATGACCATGTAGGACGGTTGTGGGTTGTGCTAAATAGTCTGTACTGCCCTTATGAGTGGATACGGACTGTTGGCTGTAACGAGTATCGTCCAAGATCGCCGATCTTTATAAATATAGTAGAGTGTACGAAAATATTATCAGGGGACGATGTATTTTTGCTCTGAAATGCAGATTAATGTAGGACTTTAAGTTTACGAACTAAAAAAAGCCAAAAGAGCTGTGGTACCGCCACCGGAAGTAAACACATCTTCGTGTAGGTGAGGCTTACGGTTTTCAAAATAAGACTAGCAAGAGTTTTTTCCGTTCAGATACTGAGACTGAAGTTCCGTTCACTGACATAACCTCTAAAAACATTTCTTTGCTTTAACACTGGAGCTAAAACTTTCTTTTGGTTATGGTACCTCTTCAACAGTTGATGCAATTAACGTAACTTTAGCTTATTCTGAAGGGGAAAAAACGCAGCCTCGCACAGCTGAAAGGCGAATGTAATCGACATGAATCAGCTGATTCTGCCGGAGGAAAAAAAAAAAAAATTTCATACGGGCTCTGCACCAACATATAACGCTTAGAACGTAAAATGTTGAAGAACTTTGAGGATAGAAAACTGTAGATAATTTTCAGGTTTTGTTATTAAATGATCAAACAGACAGACATCTCCCCTATATTTGCTCCAGATGGCTCAGTTATTGAAGTTGTAAATACTTTTAAATATTTGGGAATTTTACTTGATGATTCATTGTCTTTTAAGCCGCATGTCGACTCTCTTGTGAAAAAGCTGCACCAAAACTAGTTTCTACTTCAGAAAGAACCCCTTTTTTTCTTTCCATGCCAGAAAAAGACTTGTTGGTGCAACATTTCTTCCTGTTTTAGATTATGGGGATGTTTTATACACACATGCCCCAGCTAAGGCTTTTTGCTCATTGGATTCGGTCTTTCATGCCTCTTTACGTTTTATAACAAATTGTGGCTTTCAAACTCATCACTGTGAATTGTATTCTCGTGTTGGTTGGCCTGCTTTAGCCGTTCGTAGGACTACACACTGGCACAAATTTATATACAAGGGACTCCTCCGACTTCTTCCGTCATATTTGAGTGTGACTCTCCAGCGCAGATCAGATGGACCTCATGCTCTCTGGTCTCGGAGCGTGTACTTGCTGTCTGTCCCGAGTGTTCGGACAGAAAAAGGAAAGATGGCTTTTCAGTACAGGGCACCTACAGACTGGAACTTTCTCCAAAAAACAATCCAGCTTTCAAAGCTCACAACTTTGAATCAGTTTAATGTTATAATGAAGGACCTGGAAACAAAATCACGAATCTGTAACTGTTCTTAATTATTTACTGTTTTATTCTGTTTATTTTATCATATTTATTTATTTTTAGAGTGTTTTAATTCTATGACCTGTTGGGTGTGTGTATTTTTTGCCTCTTGACGAGGACTCCCTTGAAAAAGAGATCAATGGATCTCAATGGGATTTTTTTCCTGGTTATATAATGGTTAAATAAAAAAAAATCTACTACGAGAATACATTTTTATGCTTTTTATGTCATTTATAGTACCGCTGAACTTAACTAGAAGGTTGTGCAAGGTTGTGGCGTGCGTAATCCGCGCTGGCGAAGGTGGACCAGCGCGCCGGCTTGTTTTCCTCTCTTACGGCGTTTCACTCCGTTAGCAAGGAACAAGCCTTTGACCAGGATATCCTGTATTTCCGTAGGTGGGAGCAAAAAGTTGGGAAATAAATCCGCCGGAGTTGTTGTCCTGATGTTCACGAGCTCCACTTTGGTAAAAGCACCGAGTGCCATCACAAAAAAAAGAATTAAAGGGTTAGTAATGGGGTTGTGGGTCATTTTCGGTAATAACTGTATTTCGCCTTATATTTACCATTTCCAAATGTTTTGGCGTGTTTTGAGCAAGAAATATTGAAATAAAATGGCATTTTTGAGGCCAAATTTGGCAAACCTGTCTCTTCCGGGTAAAAAGCTCCGTTTTGGTCACGTGGTTCGTGTGACGTCAGAGGGGTCAACATAGCAAGATGGCTTCTCCTTTGCGTGTCGGAGCTAGCGATAGCGGCGATATTTCAAGGTCCACAATTCTGTCTTCAGACTCAGATTGTGGAAACATTTGTTCTGAAAGTGACGCTGATTCAGAGGCGCCGGGTGTTTGTGGTTTGAGGACTGTAAAGCCCTATCAATTTGAGCCGGCAGAGCGGAAAGTAAGAGCTCACAATCTGGCAATGACACTGACAGTGACGCTGAGAATGCCCATTAAAACGAAAGCTGTCAGTTTATCAGAGCCATACTCGAAGCTGGAAGACGTGGAGCATCTCGTGAAGCTTTATTTACAAATCGGAACCTTTTGGCGACTCTAAATCAAATCATCAATGACGCTGACTATCCGGGTCGGTAATGCAGAGTTTCATATACAAAATAAAGAGCTTAGAGACATGTTTGCAGGACCGTCCGCCAGTTTATTATTTATTTATTTATTCACTTATTTATTCACTTTATTCACGTACCCAGAAGCTCTTTCACCACCTTACTGCATGTCTCTGATATGCGCAGAAACCAAAGGAGAACGTAAACAGTCCTCCGTACGCCCCGTTCTCCACATGAATCGTCCCGTTTCAACACACAACAACAACAGGGGATGACAACAGTCTGTCACGTTAGCTAAGTACACTGAAAATTCTGAAAACGATTCCTCTTCAGATGAGCATCACACAGAAATGAATGAGATCTGATCTTTCACGGAGGAAGAAATGACTGGTGGACCGCTGCGAGTGTCGATGGTTTCATCAACGGATCTGCAGAGATCCTGCAAGCCACTATCAATGATTAATAAACTGCAAATCAAACAAAGAAACTTCCAAACATGTGCAATGTTTTAAACATTCAGTTTACCTGTTGAAATCAGAAGCTTTTCACAGTTTAGTCGGTCTGATTGTGCTCACAGTGTTCATTCACAATAGGCTCATTTCGATTGTAAATCTCGTAAATTTACGACTTTAAAAATTCTAATTTTAATTTTTTTTTTTTTTGTGGCCCTAATACTCCGTCGGACCATAACACCGACGTTTATAGAATTCAACTTTGCCGCAGCGCACACACATACATGTATCTGCAGACACCCTGGGTCCGCCTGCATTCTGCTGCTGGCGC
Organism: Oryzias melastigma; assembly: GCF_002922805.2. Classification (NCBI taxonomy): domain Eukaryota; kingdom Metazoa; phylum Chordata; class Actinopteri; order Beloniformes; family Adrianichthyidae; genus Oryzias; species Oryzias melastigma. The sequence continues at coordinate 20,919,554 of NC_050513.1, forward strand.
TGTCTCACTCATGTGACGTCAACGCGTCACGTGACCCAAATCGAGCCGTTTCTGAAGCAGGGCGAAATGCGAGTGTGATTTGTCGTTGATTTTGTCAAATTTTACAAAAACCTGCGTTTGTCAACGGTAATTATTTGTTATTTTTGATACATTAGAACATATGGAATATATCTGGATACTTATTTTAGCTTTGTCCCAGCCTATTACTAACCCTTTAAACAGAAAACAAAACTAAGCAGTGCGCACCAACACACCGAGGCAGCCATCCACGGCGCCAACAGTTAAAGATGAGCAAAGACCATCAGATAAGTAGAGACTGTATGACAGCATCAGCTGTGCCTGCAGATTCCATTAGTCTCACATAAACTTCACGACACAGTGACCACACACACAACAATGCAATAGTACGTTTCATTTTCGTGACGTCTATTGAGGTGGCCGTTCAAGCCTTAAAGGAACTGCAGACACACCTGCCCCTCCCTTAAGATGCAGCCCCTCCTCTTTAGAAAACCTCTTCTGACCTGGACAACCCGAACCCTGCAGCACCTGTACAGTTTACCCTGCTGTGATGAAGCTTCACCAGCATGTGATGTTTCTGTCTCAGCAGTCTGGAGCTGTGCTGCTGCATGGTTTAGTTGAGCGGCCCAAGCAGAGGAGGCATCGCTGCAAAGACCCCACCAAGCTGGACATCAACTCTCTGACGGGAGAGGAAAGAGTCCCGGTGGTTCACCGAGGCTCCGGACGCAGGGTAACAACGCTAACGTTTGTTCTGCTGAAGCTGCATCTGCTCACAGATGTTAAACTGTTCCTCCCTCTGCAGCTGGGGGGCGCTATGGCTCCCACCATAAAGGAGCTTTCCAGGTGGCTGGATGCAAACTCGGAGTACTGTGTGGCTCCAGACTGGTCTGATGTGGTCAAACACTCTGTGAGTACAGCGGGTGTGTGACCTCCTCCAGAATATCCCCATAAGGTGAAAGTCTCATTCCATCTTCTTCCCTCCTGCAGGGCTTCCTCCCTGAAGGGAAATTCTCACGGATTCTTACAGAACCGGTCAGCAAAGATGCAACTTCTCGTCGCCGTGGACGACGGCCTCGCAGTGACATGCCCAAACCTCTCCTCTCGGTGTCGGAGTCCTCAGCTGGCCTCGGGCCTCCGCTCTACATGAACGGAGGTCTGATGGGCAGCATGGACTCCATGGTGGCCATCCAGAACCTGGGGGGGAGTATTCCCGGGATTCCCATCTCTGGAATAATGGCAGCTGGTTTCCCACACAGTTTTTCCGCAGGAGGCGCCAGATCGTCGGCAGAGGACGCAAAGAACAGCTTGAGCATGTTACCCATGATGCTGCATAGCATCCCACATCCCCATGGAGCCGCCATCCCACAGCACGCCTTGTTTGGCGTTGGTACAATGATGGCGCACCCACCTCCTCACCTCAGCTCCCCCTCCAACCTAACAGGGTCCTGTTCTTCTCCCTCCATGTCTGTGGTTACCACGACAACATCCACTGCTGAGACCTCCAGCCCGTCCTCCACAGTGCCTGCTGATGCAGACGGCACCTCCTCTTTAGCATCCAGAGGGGAAAAAGAGACCAGCGGAGAGGAGAAAGTAGCAGAGGCCACCAGCCTACCAGCAGGAGGCGAGGGAGCAGCTGCCGTCTCCTCCACCAACAGAACCCACCATAGCTCGGCTCATCTGGGCGCTGGCAGCGGCAGCCACCTCACCTTCAACCCCTTCCTGATCCCAGGAATGTCTCACGGCCTCCTGTACCCACATATGTTCCTGCCGCACGGCGGCATCGTGGCACTTCCTGCTATGCCCCCCAGTGGTGCAAACGGCTCCCCGAGCAGCCCCAAAAGGAGGCGGAAGAGAGCAAAGGAGGTGGGGGAGAAAGATGAGGAGGCAGAGCGCGAAAAGGCTGACGGAGACTCCCAGGAGAAGGACAGTACGCTTCTGGCTTCTGGCTTCTCCCATCCTTCTGGCTCCACCTCCTCGCCGTCCGGTCCAGCGGAGGAGAACCAGTCCGGATCAGAGTGTGCAGAGGAAAGGCCCTCAGACTCCGACAACCCTCCAGAGGAGGCAGCATCAGCAGAGGATCAGAAATGTCCAGAGTGAGTGGAGGCTTCCCCCAGCAGAGCAGCAGACTGTTGTCATGGAAACCATTTCATTCAGTCTCGTCATGTTTTTAAACCAAGACTCCCCCATAGTCAAGTCGCTGTCTCCTGGGGGGACGGAGTCGCCCCCATTCCACATCTCAACTGTGTGGGGGGGGCTTCTCAGGCGGCTCCTGCCCACATGTCCGGGGGGGGCTGGAGGAGGAGCTTCAGTCTGTGGTGCGTTTGCTTGGAAAGACAGTGAAGTTGCTGAGGCAAATGTTTTTCCCATCAGAAGATAGGACTTCACTGAACTTGTTTTGTATCGTGCAATGTCTGAGAAATCAGGAAGAGCATTCCCAGACGTTTGAACTCCAACGCAAAGAAGATCTACGTTTTCAATCCTTCAGTTACCATGCAGCAAAACTGACAAGACATCTGGAATGATGGGAGTCAGTCTCCATGCTTTAGATTGTGTCATCCATGTTTTTGTATTATTGTTGCTCCTGCATACTCCGAACAACTGCTCCTCATTTCAGTTGTCCCCAAAAGCAAAGAACAATCATGACTTCACTGTAAACTTGGTAGATCATGTGTTTGTTTTTCTTTTAGCCACAAAGTCACTTTGAGAGATTCTCCTTCAGTGGCTGGGTCCAGAGGACAGCCTTGTTGAAGCTCAGTTTGGCCACCGGGGGGCAGTAGCAGACAGATCTGAATGTATGCTGTCTCGCAAACACTGGGTGGAAATGAGGGATTGTGGGTGGCAGCGGTTCATGTTTGCTCATGATGACGGCACTCCACCTGTTCAGTCCACACTAAGAATTTCTTAGTATTTCAATCGTTTGAAATGCCCCATGGTCCCCGTGTTCATGTCTTCTATGGGGAGTTCAATACTTGATGTGTGAGAGTTGTGTCATACAGACTGAAATGATCCAAGTCGAGGCATTAACTCCGTCTTCTAACAGGGTGCAAATTTTGGCGGGGGTGATGTTAAAAGAACACTTTAGTTTTTTTCATTGGTGAAAACATTCTTTTTGCACAGCGTCTTTGTGTGTATGAGTGTGTGTGATGCTGGGAGGCAGAGTGAGCTCGTCCTCATTCCAACAGCTCACGTCTTGATGGGGAGAAGAACACATTGTTGTTGCCTTGTCACAATTTTGTGGCTCGATATAATTTATTATAATTTGCTTTTGCCAAACTTTCACCAAACATGACTCTCCTCATAGTTTTTTTTTTTTTTTTTTTTTTTAACAAAAAATGCCTTAATTTAATCTGTTTTTGTCTGGATGGTCTGTTGAGTTGTTCTGTTCTGGTCACGTGTGTTATCTGGTTAATTGAAGGCACAGCTGTCCAAATGAGATCAAAATTGTAAACGTTGTTGAATCCCCTGCAAAAGCACAAACAAGGTTCTGTGAGTGCCTCTAAAGTTCCTGTAGATTTTCTTTCACATCTTTCATGCACTCACATCACATCTCCAAACAACCTTAGCAGTTTGTTGGTGATGTGAGGAACTCGTTCTTTCTAGGAGCCCAACAACAAAACGGTCTGTGTAAGTCTGCCTTCTGTAGATGGCGCCCCCTGGAGGTGAGGCAGTTCTGCTGTTATCCCCTGAGCACAGGTACACCATTCTTCCACTTCTTAACAGCCCGAAGCCTTGTATGTCTTTTCCTCACAGTTCTGCTCAAGATTTTCTTTTTAAAATCCAAATGCAAGATGAGGTCATTCTGTGTCTATAAAGGGCACATAAATAAATTTGATAAAAAATTAAGAAAACATTTCTGCTACACTTTGAATAAGAGTCGTTAAGAGAATATTTATAAACACATTCACAAGTATTGTTAATGTATTTATAGGCCATTTATTGGCATTAGTCGATGTCTTACAAATGCCCTTTGAAGTGTTAAGTTTAATAAGATTCATCAACAAATTATTTATTAAAACATTAACAAGCATTATTAATGTGTTCATAAGGCTTTCATTATTAGTAGTTTATGTCTTACAGAAGCCTAATAAGGTATTGATTAAGCTCCTTATAATGATAGTTGTTATTGTAAATTAACCTGCTTCATAAGTATACTAACTGTCTTTGATAATAGTTTGAGTGTTTGCAGCACATATCCTAAAATGTGATTT
>NC_050513.1:20923809-20927792 GCF_002922805.2 Oryzias melastigma
TTTTTCACAAATTACCACAAAATATAGAATTAAAAATATTTTTTATAACATCACAAGTACTAAAACAGAAAAACTTTTTGGAACATTGATTGTTTCCAAATTATGCCGTGAATCCTCATTTCCGCGGTCTGGTTTGGTTAAAAATGGACCAGCCAATTCAGGTGAGCGTTTCCACTCAAAAACGCAGCACATGTGGGCCGAAGCTAACAACAACAGAGGTCATCCATAAGCTCGTTTTCTATTTGGCTTTTGGTACTAGGTATTTATGAAGCATTAATTATGTTTGATAGAAGACTGTGGGTGGCGAGGAGGAATATATCAGGTTTCTTGATGCTGTCTTTGACCTAATGACCTTCCAGCAATCAGTGGGTTTCAAAAATAGCTCTACACTAATCGGTCCGTTCCATTTTCTACAGACCTACAACCAGCGGGGTCCAAAAATGGTACGGTTTAATGGGTTCATTTTATAATGGAAACGCTGAAAACATCACACCGTACCACTCAGTGGAAACGAGGCAGAAGTCGCTTTCAAAAGAACTTCTGCCAACCAACATTAACTCCTCGAACTTTTTTCAGTATACATTTTAAAAATATCTACCATGTTTTTGTATTCTAGTAGATGATTCAATTGAGATAGTTAAACTGACCATAGCACATAAAACAGAACGAATTTTAGGTTTGATGAAATTTTGTGACAAAAAGAAACCACAGCAATTCCCATCTCCATTATGAAGATACTTCTTCATAAAACCTTTAGTTCCAGCTGTTTCACCCTAATGATTGACAAAACCAGTACAATGAACTTAAGGACAAACATCTAAACACGAAACTCAGTTCAATTTAAAAAGTGTGCATTGTTCAAGTTTCATTGTGAAATGCAAAAAAGCAGTTGCTGTTTTTGGTAAGGCACAGGTAACTATTGAGTCTGGCCTTGCATTGTAGACATTAGCAGCATTGACACTCTCTTACCACCATTGGTTAGTGTCCTTCAGGATCTGTGTGGACTTTCTGTGCCGAAATGGCTAAATCTGAATCTCACTGTTTCTTTTTCTGTTGGACTAGAAACCGTGGGACTGAAGAAAAGACAGGAAGCAGAGCTGGAGGTAGCAGAGATGAAGATGCTGAGGTTCTCTTTGGGAGTGACCAGGATGGATAGGATCAGGAATGAATACATCAGAGGGACAGCACATGTTAGAGGTTTTGGAGATAAAGCCAGAGAGGCCAGACTGAGATGGTTTGGACATGTTCAGAGGAGAGACAGTGAATATATTGGTAGAAGGATGCTGAGTCTAGAGCTGCCAGGAAAGAGGTCTAGAGGAAGACCAAAGAGGAGGTTTATAGATGCAGTGAATGAAGACATGAAGGTGGCTGGTGTTAGAGTGGAGGATGCCAAAGACAGGCTTAGATGGAGGAAACTGATTCGCTGTGGCGACCCCTGAAGGGAAAAGCCCAAAGGAAAAGTAGGAGACTGTTTCTTTTTCTGAAAATGCTATTAGACAGGAGGAGCTGCTAGCTTTCCTCCTACACTATCCAGCTTGAGGATGTATTTATAAAGAAGAACAAGGATGATGTTCTCTGACCTTTCAGACAAGAAACTAATGTCTAGTAAAGGTTCCAAGGTACATAGTCAAAGTAAATTGATACAGAGTGGAGGAACACAGACACCACCTCAGCACTGCAGAACCTCCTCCGGATGCAAAAGTTTCATCCAAGCATCTTGAGTTGTTTGAGTTTTTATGACAAAACGGAAGAGTCATGCAGGAAAACTCTGTATTTGTTTACTGCCTATTAGCAGTTTATAAGTATGCATGGTCAAACTGAACATAAAGGTAACACTTTAGCTTTGGTGCTGCAAAAAATAAACTAAACAGTTTGTATATTAAGCAGATTATTAACACTAGTAACTATCTTCAAAAGCAACTCAATAATGACACTATCAGGCATTTTTAATGACATCGATGTTAATAAAGGCCTTACAAACACCTAACATTGCTTGTTTATTTAAAAATCGTTTAATAAATCTTATTCTAAGGAGTCACTGACTTTTCTTAATATTGAAATTTTTTGAAAGGGCAGGATTCAGGTTCTGATCTTTCCATTGTGCTCATCCCTTTCCAGGATTTGATGATTGTATGTTGAGGAGTTTTCAGGTTAAGGGTGGACAGCTGTTCTTCATTGGAGCTAAATTATCCAACCTTTTTCTGTTTTGTGAAAAGTTAAAACTGACTGTCGGGTGGATCTGAAGATTCATCATCACAGTTAACAAAGCTCTCCTTTTCAAGTCTTTTGTGTATTTTTCACCATAACGTGTAAACATTTGGTCAAAAGATATTGTACTTCTACAGTCTTTGCATTATTGTCTCTGGAATGAAAAGTGGCTGTTACTCTGGAACGTCTACGGAAATTAAGCATTTTGGTTCATAAGGAAAATAAAATATCTACATTTTGTTGCCTCCAAGATCTGCTTGATCAATCTTTGTGCAGTTACAACATTGTAAACTGTCCACAATGAAGCAGCAATCAATATTTCATGCTACTCCTTTACCGTTGATTTTGTCTGAATGATTAAAGCAATCAAATGAGTATGTCATCCTACAACTTTATCATAGTTTATTATTATTAGTATGCCAAATCTGTGGCAGGCTTCTCCCCAAAGATTAAAACTATCAACTATGCAATCAAAGTAGTTTGTAAAGCTTCTTTGTGAGAAGTGTGCTAAAACCTTTGGTATGAAAAGCAATTATAGTTTATTTATAATTAACATTTTTCTGAGAATAGTATTTCCCATTAAAAATGAATGTGACCAAGCTATTACCCAGGAATCCTCAAAACTTTGAGTTAAGTGGCGGTTTCTTCAAACCCTCATGCAGCAGATTTCAGGATTACAATCACCTGCTGAAAATTGTAATAGGGACACCAGTGTAAATTAGAAAAAAAAAAAAGTTATTCCATTGTCTTGTAGGGTCTGGCTGACAACACACCGACATTGATGTGGTAAGGTAGAGAGGGATTTAGAACACTGGTGTAACAACCTCATTTTTCTACGTTTAGCAACAAAGACATTCTTTTCCCTCCAAAATAGCGAAAGCAAAGCCTGCTGCTTACCTCTTGGCAGTCACAGAGACTGAGGGGAATGTCATGAACATGGAAGCATCCGTGGAAACATCTAAATTGACGTATTACCCAGAACTCGATCAGAACACAGCAGTGAAGGTGTCTGCTTTTTCCAAACTGATATGATCAAAAAGCAGATTCCTGTACTGATTAACGTTGATGTTTTTCTTGTTTTTCCAATTTAACAAAATAGTTTTTTTGCTATACAAAGAGTTATGAAGATTACAGATACTAATCCTCCTTCTATATCGATGGCACTCATGTCACCAAGCACACAAAGTGACCGTGAAGCTGTGATAGAAACATTAAGCCAGACTGATAGATCAGCACAAACCTGTTGCCAGAGAGCCTGGACAGGTGTGCAGAACCACAGTGCATGCATGTAACTGTCAGGTAAGTCAGTGCTCACATATGTCTGAGCTTCTGAGACCCATCTTGAACATCCTCTGACCAGTATAATAAATTCTATGGAGAGTTTTGAATTGGATTAGTTGTAAGTTTGGACTTTTAGTCAGTTTAAAGGTGTTTAGACACATTTCTGTCCAGAAGCTTTGATCTGTGCTGCTACTCAGGTCTGCATCCCATTTGGTTGTTGGAATTGAAATGTTATTATCTAGGTTGCATAAGAGTTTGTATATTTTGGAGAAAATCTTATTCATTGAAAGTTTAAAGAAAGAGATAGCTAGGTCTGGTTATTTTAAGTCACTATCATTGTATTTAACTTTTTTAGTAATTATAGACTTCAGTTGCTGGTATTCCAAGAAGTGATTTATTCCATGTATATCTTGTAGTTCCTGGGGTGTTATAAATCTTCTATCAATAATTATGTGCTCTAGTAGTGTTACGCCCCCTGCTTGCCAAGCTGGGAA
>NC_050513.1:20934653-20954307 GCF_002922805.2 Oryzias melastigma
ATGGCAGAGAACTTCCTTCAGCTCAACCAGGACAAAACAGAAGTTTTAATCATCGGTCCTGAAAACTAGAGAGAGTGAATTTTACCAACGCCTAATAATTTTAATCCTTCTCACTCTGTGATAAACCTGGGCATTCTTTTGGACTCTGAGCTGAATTTTATCCCACATATCAAAAAGGTCATTAAGACAGGATTTTATCATCTCAAAAATATCGCCAGAGTCCGCCCATTCCTCTCTCTTCCAGCACAGAGGTGCTGATTCTTTTATTTTTAGTCGTTTAGATTACTGTAATGCCCTGCTCTCTGGTTTACCTCAAAAATCTCTTTCAAAAGTACAATTATTACAGAACTCGGCGGCACGAGTTCTGACGAGGACCAGGGGGCGGGAACACATGACACCAGTTTTAAAATCGCTGCATATCTCCCTGTGCGTTTCAGGATTGATTTTAAGATTCTTTTAATGGTTTATAAACGCTTTCATGGTCTTGGGCCTTCTTATCTCAATGATCTTCTTTTAAAGTATGAACCCTCGCGGACCCTGAGGTCCTCCGGCACTGGCCTGCTAGTTGTTCCTAAGGTGAGGACCAAAACACATGGTGAGGCTTCGTTCTACCATTACGGTCCTCGCCTCTGGAACAGCCTGTCGAAGAACCTCAGAGCCGCAGAGACCGTAGAGGTTTTTAAGAAGAGGCTTAAGACCCACCTTTTTAATTCTGCTTTTAGATTATATATATTATTAAATTATTATATTATATTATATAAATTGTATTATTCAACTAAGTTTTATTCATTTATTTATTTTATTCATTCATTCATTTATCTTTCTTCTTTATGGATTTTATTTAATATTTTATGTATTTAATCTCAATTTCAATGTTATTTATTTATTTATGTTACATACATTTTATTTAATTTTATTATCTTACTGTCATTTTACCCCCAGTGTTTCCCGTGTGGATCTATCATATCAGGGTTTGCTGGCTTGGTCTGGGGTCATTGCCGTGGTTCTGGCCCTTGCTGGGGCGGCTGCAGCCTCACAGCCGTGGAGTGGACTCCATTGCTGTCCCGGTCTGGGTAGGCACCGTGGGGATGTTCCCTTGTCCGAGCTGGCTCCTGGTATGATAGAATCCTCCATACCATCTCCTCACAGCAGAGCCAAGCCTTAAGTTTTATTTTATACGTTTATTATTTATTTATTTATATATATATTTATTTTTTAAGTATTCTTTGTCTGTGGGGTCATGGGTGTATGTGTTGTGGGGAGGGTGTGTGTGTGTGTGAAGGGTGGGTTGGGCTTTTACCGTGTATGTTTTGTTTTTAAACATTTTTTATATATTAACTGGTTACTCTAAATTGCCCCTATAGGTGTGAATGTGGGTGTGTGATTGTGGCCCTGCAATAAGCTGGCAACCTGTCCCCTGCCTTTGCACAGAACTGGTCAGGTAAGGCTCCAGCAGCCCTGAGACACCGAAAGGGACAAAGCAGTTTAGAAAATGGATGGATGAAAAGACTTAATTTCGAGTTTGACAGATATGTCTCTAACTTTACAGATATAGGCGTAACCGTTTTTTCCACATTTCACTTCGTGGAGTGGTATAGATCCACTTGTGTTGTTTCTCAGTTTTGAGTCATTTTTACACTGTTGTCTAAATTCTAATGAACATGTTCATACTTTGCACATGGTAAGTTCTTTAAAAATGAAGTTGAATGAGAAACAAGGATATTTATTTTGTGCAGTTTTTCCCTTGACAATTTGACTGGAAAAAAAGTAAAGTAATGAGAAGTGAATTATTTTTTCAAATAGGTAATGAGCAAAGTAATTTAGTCCCACTTTCATCAAGTGACCAAAGTAAAGTAATCAATTCCTTTTTAAAAGTAATGTACCCATCACTGAGAACAGGACAGCAACCCCTCAAGGACCGGGTTTAGATGGACCACCAGGCTGATCGGAGTGGGCTTGATGAAAGAATCAGATCTGGTCCAGAACAAAATGAGATGGAGCTCCTCGGGATCATAACCTTCCCAATCTACCAAATTATGCAGCCCACGGCCACCAGACAAACAAACTTGAAAAGGTCCTAAAAATTGAAAAGGCAACTTTCTGTTTGTCCCCTGGAGAGGGAGATCAGTCGTGACCAACCAAATCTCCTGCCTCAAACTAGGAGTCAAACCTCTATGTTGTTCAGCCCGGACTTTTTAGCCCTCCACAGTACATTGTAAACCAGACAGGCTCTCCTCCAAGCCCCATGAATTGGACTCCCAGAGGCTGCAGTAGATGAGAGCCTTCATCAGAAGCATACACTGGAGGCAAATAACTGCAAACCACTTACAAATGGGACATCATTGTAATATTTTGATTAAACGTGCAACTTTAATTATACTACATCCATCTTGTATGCAGTCAGTCAGAGCATACAATAAAGGACTCTACATTGAGGCAGAGCTACTGCCAGCATCTTGTTTTTTTCAGTGCAGCTTTATGTCAGAACTGAACACAAAATAAACAATAGACAAACATGATATACCACACATTAAATGCAAAGTAAGGACGTGATTAATTAGTCAAAAATGTATTGACAGTTTTTACTAAAGCATTTCACTATTAGTAAGCTAAAGACACAAGCATAATCTCTTTGGCCGTGGGGGGCCCTGGTCTGGGTGGCAGATGTTAGGTTCCTTTGATCTCCTTGTTCATCCAGGTGTCTGGGGGGCCCTGGCTGCCAGTGCTGCATCACCTTCAGTGGGAGGCTTGGTGTGGGGGAATATCGTTCACTCTTCCGCTTTTTACATTTCATCATCCACCACAGTAGAACTCAAACACTTACCTGAGCACAGGTGTCAGCTCACCTTTGCACAAGTATGATTGATGGAATGATATTTGGTTGAGGTGTCTAAGTATGTGCATGTCAGCTGTATTTTTATTGTGCTCATTTTGCTGTTTGTGTCTGAAGGTTTTTGGAGCCTACAGGTATGTTTGTCGTATTGGAGTGTGTCTGTGGGCTGGCTCCGCCCTTTAAGCAAACATCTACATTTCATCTAAACAGTGATAAACCTCCATCAACTTGTTGCCTTAAAATTCTATCCCTTCGTACTTCTTTAATTATCCTCAAACTTCCTTAACCCTCTTTTTTCTCCACTTTCCTTCCATTATTCTCTAACACCCCACTACCTCCTTCTCTCTTCTTTTCTTTTGTCCGGTCCAGTGAGAAATGTAAACAAACATAATTAATATAAATATAGTGCAAAAGGGATTCATACAGATATATACTCTATGTGTCTGAAGATTCAGAACAGTTTAACGGTAACAGTAAAATCTGAACAAAAGGTTAGAGTTACCTCCTTTGCCTTCTGTTTGGTAAATACAATCTCAGTTAATCTCATAACACATACAATACGGAGGCCGATGTTGCCCACAACAGCTTTTCAGCCACTGACACAAGTGGAAAACATCTTTGAAGGCCTCCCATTTTGGGCACTCACAGCCTCCAGCTTTGAAACACTGCCCAAGACCATTCCAAATGCTTGCTACTTGATGCCAATCAGTGAGTACATCTTTTCTTAACTTTAAATATAATTCGGTTTTCGTTACATGATTTGTGACTTGTAAAAGTCTAATTTAAAGTAACAGTTCTTGTAAAAATTTGGTGGGTAATAAGTAGGCCCACTGCACATAAATAGAAATGTTTCCACGTCAAAACGACCAAAAGATCACAAGAAAGTCAAGCTCCTGGAAACAAAAACAAGGAAATCAGTGATGTAAATGTACATTCTTATCAGGAGCCATCATCTTATTCTGTATGTGTCAGTGAGAGTGAACACTAAGCATCATCAAGACAACTTTTGTTGATAAATTGCTTCCTCTAGAAGCTAGAGGTGGGAGCACTGTGAGTTGCATGCAACAGAAGAAGATAGAAAAGATAGATAAAAGTCTGCCTGCATGACTGGCACAGGAGACGATGAAACTAGGATGAACTATCCAAAGCAATCCTATTGACAGTGAGTGCTGGCAATAAGGGTTTTTTCTTGTAGGTCCTCATCAAAGTTCTTTAGAAGAGGCCAGAAGGGAAGCGTACCAAAAACTTTGAATCAAAATTCCACTTGTAAATGAAAAGTTCTACTATCTTACACTATATACGTGCATACGCACATACATTTCTAAAGCCTTTTAGAACAGCACAAAGCTTTGATATGTATTTTTGCTTAGAGATCAACAAGGTTACTGACATTGCCAATCCTTGATGCAACTGTAAAGGCTATAGTGAACTTTTTTAGTGCCAACAAAATTATTTACAAATGAGATGTAGTGAGTTTGTTCCCGCTTTGTTTTTGATCACTACTGAAATGGTGTAGCAAGTGTAGAAATGGAAATACATAATATTACAGAGGCTTCTGTAAGAGATAAAAAAAGACGAGAAGAAAAAGGTACGTTAAGTAAAATGCAATTATCATGCTTGAAACCACAAAAAATATTCTGTTTTGTGGGGCTACATCGGCTGCACCGGCCCAGCTGGTGTCTTGCTGCTTTGTAAGACGTTGGAAGGTGAGCAGCTGAGCAAACAGATGAGGGCCTGTGTTGGATAGATGTTACTGTTACAATGGGGGGTTTTGAATCTTCAAAAACATGAGGTGTATTTTTGTATAAACTCCTTTTGTAATTGAGGCTAAAATTATTTATATTTCCCTACATTTCTTGTTGATCTGGAGGAAAAAGAGAAGAGGGAAGAGAGAGAGTGGGATGTTGGAGATGAGTATAAGGATTCAACAGAAAAAGGGAAAAATTGCAACAAGTGATAGGAAGATTTTCATTTATTACAGTCACACATAGATGTTAGTCAAGAGGGTTAGGCCTGGTCACAGACACACTCAACCACACTCTCAAATGTTACAAGCTGACCTTTTGGCTCCAAAAACCTTCAAACACATATAAAGATTTGAAGGTTTTTGGAGCCAACAGATATAATCCTATCACAGGGTCGTTGGGTGTGGTTGCGCTGGAGTCTTGGGTCGAATCCGAATTTTTTCTCACCCCTCTGGCTTCTCCCTACCCCCCAACTGAATGGGAATTTGAGGCTTTAATGGTGCCTGAAATAGTTTTTTAAGGGTTGGGACTTAGGGGTCTGTATCCCTTCACTGACAGGCTCATCTGTGCTGTGCCATAGAAGAGAAACATATTACTTCTTCATGTAAATGGTAAATGGCGTATACTTGTATAGCGCTTTCTATCCTCCTTCGAGGGCCCAAAGCGCTGCACAGTCACAGACCCATTCACACATTCACACACTGGTGGTGGCTCCGCTGCCAAAGACTGGCGCCAACCTCCCACCAGAGGCAATTCGGGGTTCAGTGTCTTGCCCAAGGACACTTCGACACATGGGCTGGCAAGGCGGGAGTCGAACCCGCTCACTTCTGATCAGGAGTCAACCGCCCTACCACTGCACCACGGCCACCACACAGAACTTTACATTTAACTATAAGTAATGTTTTAGCATGATTTTAATAGTTGTAAATCCAATGTTGTTTATTATTATCTGAGTTCTGGCAGGTACATCTAATGCAGATGACTGGCCGGATGTTGCTACCAACCTCCAAATTTGAAGACACTATTTTTCCATAACTCTGTTTAGATTGATAAGTGTAGGGGTAGGGAGAAGGGGCATGGCTGGGGAAAAAAATCTGATTTCTCCTTGGTCTTCTTTAGAACTAATAAAAGGGCAGCATGCAGATAGAAGATAAATTGTGTCAGAGGCCTCCCCTCCTATTTAGAGAACAGTTAAAAAATGTATCATTTCTCTGTCCCTTCTTTCAAACCATGTTTTTTTTCTGTCAAGACTTTACATTTTGAACTTTAAATGAGTGTCCTTAGTCATTTGAAAGAGAATAAACTACCAAAACTGGTCCTGAGGTGTTGTTTCTCCTGTGTTGGTACATCTCCTACTTTCTTCGGCATCCCTGCTATTATAAAAAAAACTACCATTTGCAAAAAAATGAAATGCAACACAACGCATCTGCTCGAACATCAGAGCATGGCCACGATGGGTGGCGTGTATGATGTATGGGGGAGATTGTTAATGTATAAAAGTGAGTCCCTGGAAAAACAGTATCACTCACACACAAATTAATTGGGAAGGACTCATGTCCTGACGTAAAGGAAATTCCCTCCGGATTAATCCAGCCTCCTCGTCTACGGGGTCTTGTATGAATAGTTTCTGCGTGGTGGAAAAGTGACGTCTCTAATGTGAATGTTCTCTAAATGTTAATGAGGAAGTTCTATTTGAACATCCTTCACTTTAGGAAGGGCCGGAGACCGCAGAGAACTCTAAGTTTCCTGAAGGAAACCTGCTCCAGACCAGGTTACGTTCACAGACTCAGTTACCATAGTGATTGATTCTGAGTTCAGCTCGGTTTGGTTTAACCCACTTTCACGAGTTTAAGTTGCCTCCATTTCTGAAACCAGAAACTGAGAGTTTTCCTTAACTCTGGGTTCAAAAACTCTGAGTTTCAACAAAACCTGCTTCTTGAAACGGGCCCCTGGAAATCATGCAAACACAGCAGCCCTCGAGGCCTGGTCCAGACCTACATGTTGCATTTCTTATTTTAATAGTGATAACTCTAATTTTTTTTTTTTTTTTTGTGGCAAAATCTGAATGCAAGTCAATCAAGTTTTTAATGTTTATTCAAAGTCCAGAAGGAACCCAACTCATGAAGGAGCCATTAGAAATATGTTTCAAGCAGCCTATGATATTGTTTGAAATTTCACTTTATGCTTCTTTCATTACATTTGTTCTGAACTAATATGGAATGTTGTGTTTTGAAGTAATATTTTTTCCTAATACACAGAATAAAATGATTTAAACTCTTCTTCCCTGGTAAAACTTTGAAAATATAATATAGTAAACGTGTTGAATTAAAGCAATTCTGACATAGTTCATTGTACCTGACTGAGGCCTTTGCAGATGTCTTGCAATAATGGCACTTAACTAGCCTGCATCCTTTTTGGGATAAAAATGATGCTTCCTCTCTGCTGAGGGTGTTATTCTTTTGCCCTTATTCTTTTAAATGCCAATGAAGATAAGATGGCTGCAAGATAAGTGAGCATTCAGGTACAGTTGAAATCAAGAGTCGCAAGTGGGCTTGAGAGCTATTGTCGTCTTGAATTTCAAAGAAAATCGAGTGTGGGCACAGGCTGTTGGGAATCACTGATGAATGAATTTGACTATCATTGTAACATTTTAATCACATTGTGTGAGAAACAAACAATCACAAAAAATCAGAAGTCATCACAAAAGTGACATGTTTTTTATTACGCAAGTCACCCTTTTCCATAAATCGACTGCATTTGCTTTTCATTATGAGTGTGCGGGTCTTGAATACACATAGGAGAAATCACTTTATCTTTTCAATTTGGGTGTCTGCACATGTGCTGAGGCTATACTAAAGGGCCCAGAAAGTGGACTTCTTTTATAGTAAACTTACAGAGGAGAACGATAAATCCAATATTATGTAAGTATTGGGCAAGCACAGGGTTTCATCACACTGAAAATATGAGACTTCTCCATAGAATTGTCAGAAGTCAGAGCTCTGTCTCCCCCTCTGGTCACCGGCAGCAGCAGTCTCCAGAGTACTGAACTCACTACAGCTCCCAGCTTCCCCAGCGCACAGTGCCTGGACTGTAGTAACCTGACTCCAATCAGACAATCACTGACCTGCTTCTTCAGCCTCACTATGTGTGGAGTATTGTTTGTACCATCCTGCCTGCATCGCTGAGCGTTTCTATCTGGACCTGATCTTCTGTTTCTGACCCTGTTTCATCTCTGATTGCTTGCTGCCTGCCCTGACCCTCCTGGACTCTGACTACTCTTCTCTTCTTGGATGATCCCATGCTCCTGAATGACCCCTGCCTGTCTGACCCTGATTTATCTTTGTGGACTTTTAGCTGTGCTTAGGTCCTGTCTGAACTAATAAACCTGCTGCAAGTGGAACCAGCTATCTGCCCGTTTGTGATAAGAATGTATACATTTTCATTTAAGTCGCAAACAATTAAAGACCCACTCCAATAAAAATAGTGTTTTTGGTGTTTTTAACATGCTCTTGTAGCATTTTAATCAGTCTTTTGTCAGTCTCTCTGCTCTGCTTATACACAAATGGATCCATTTACTTATTTTTCCTCGTTGCAGCAGCCATCTTGCTTAAAGCTATAAAACTGTATAGCTTTGATATTGCTCGATGTTTTTTTTTTTTTTTTGGTTACACTCTTGTTAACTTGGTGTGAGGGGCTGTAAGCTAGCAAGAGAGAGTATAAACAAAAGAGACACTGGTATGTCAATGTAAGGTTACTTCTACGCAAAAACTCCAGTACCCAACCAGAGGTGAATTTCTGAGGAACTCCTGCCATGCTGCAAAAAAAATGTCTTAAAAAACAACACAGACTTTTTGATTTTGGCTAATAGTGACATAATTAAAGCATCACTGTAAATGATCTGTGAATGGAGTGGGACTATAAATGTCCTCACATAATCAACCTTGATCTTTTATAATTTATTTTAACCTTTAAATTTCACCGTAGGGGTGGGGCTAAATTTATTGTAGAACAAGGTGCAAGGGCAAGGTCTGAGAGGTGTTCTCATCTCCATGGGCTACATTTGGTAAGCAGTGCCAATGAGTCTTCCTGATAGTCTGCAAATGATCATTTTTACAATGCTATCATCACTCCAGCCACAGTCCCAGAAGATTCTGGGAAGAGCACATGGGATCTCTTTTTTAGAACAGTGAAGTGCTGGGAGAACACCAATCCTGAACATGAGCATGTCAAACTGTGGGCTTGCTTCCTGTCATGTCATGATTTGGACATTACAGTCCTTCCAGTTGAGTTATTTTTAACCCAATCCTGGAGTTTACAATTGACTATCTACTGGATCATTTTAACACACAAATTTGGGTTACTTTTTTATCAGTATCAGTTTTATTTCAGTTAACCTACAGACAATGTCAGAGCCAACCCTTTACACAATTTAATTTGCTTTATGAGTCACCTATGGTTTCACTGTACCAGAATATGAGTAATGGAGTAGTCTAATAATTGTAATTTAATTACCAAATTTAAACTGTTATTCGTTACAATACTTCATTACTGATGAAAGTAATTAAATTGAAGTAATTTGTTAATTTGTAATTCATTATCATCAATATGTAAAATACCCCCCTCTCACCTTCCACCCAAGCTAGGGTCGGGTAATCTACCAGAGGCCTGGGAACTTGAGGGTTCTGGGCAGTATCTTAGCTGTTCCTGGTAGTGTCGTGTGTGAAATTTGGTGGAGGAGGAATGATGGTGTGGGCTTGTGTGTCAGGAGTTGGGCTTGGCCCCTTAGTTCCGGTGAAAGGAACTATGAATGCCTCAGGATACCAAAACATTTTGGACAATGGTCCCAACCTTGTAGGAACAGTTTGGAGTGGCTCTTCCTCTTCCAACATGACTGTTCACCAGAGCACAAAGCAAGGTCCATAAAGACACGGAGGACAGAGTCTGACCTGGACTGACCTGCACAGAGTCCTGACCTGAACCCCATAGAACACCTTTAGGATGAATTAGAGCAGAGACTGAGAGCCATTCAGGCCTGGATCTGGGCAAAAAGCAAATCTGGCACCCCCTGCAGGGTGTGAAATTCTGATGTTTTAGCTGGGACTTGAACACTGACTGACTGCACCACCGATCAGCCTATATTCAATAGGAAAGTTGGGGCATTTCAAATGTAAAGGCATTGAGAAAAAAAAAAGCACGAGATCCCTAGTTTAAGTGTTCTTTTTCAAACCAGATTGGGGGGCTCCAAGCTCCAAGCAATTTTTAAAAGTAAAACAAACAAACATCTGCTTTGCTTTGAGCCCGTGTTTCCTCCTCTTCCTTTTTTCATCTTTAAAGTTTTAAAGATGCACCAACAGCAGCAACAAACAGGAAAAGATGGTACAACTCCTTGCGTTTTAAAACGTTTGTTCTAACATCGCTAAAAAACGCTCCTTAAATGCTTTCCTGTGTCTCACTATGTGGCACGCACTGCCCACTGCTGTGACGTCATCTCAAAAGCTACCTTGTAGTTCTTTAAAGTCCCCCTCCGATAAGAAATCCTGTTCTTTGAGGTTTTAGTATGTATGTGTGGCATTTTTCTTATGAAAGAGAACAAATTTAATAAGAAATTGTTTAATTTTTGCGTTCGAGTCTTTCTCCTTGTCACAATGTGGTGTGACTAGAGTGGCTTTAAAAATAGTTCAAAGCTACACAGCTGCACACAAGTTCCTTCCCTCTTCCAGCTTCTTCTCACACTGAGCTTCTTCCCCTTTATAGATCCCAGCTAATTGGCTGACCACGCCCCAGAAGGAAGCCACTTTACCAACAATAAAATAAAACAAAACAAAACAAAAAAAAACAGAAATGTTTGGAAACTATACATTTAAAGTAATGTAAACAAAAACAGACATATGTAAACAAATAATTTCAAATCAAAAAAGTAAGCAAACCACTTCAAAACCTTCCCACTTCCTTTGCTCCACCCTTAAACAAGAAGTTACGGCCTTGGCCTATGTCCTTTGGGCACCAGGAAGAGGAGGTGAGACTTCACAAAATCAATAAAGAAGTTTAAACATGTGGAGTTTGTTTTGTACTTGACATGTCTAAAAGTGCTGACCTTACAGCAAACAGGTAAAAAGTAGATTCAATTACGTTGTCACATCCAAGTCCATCCATGGGTTAGTTTCTGGATTCTTTTTTAACCATTTTAAGATGTACTGTAATCTGTTGGCAATAAAGTAATTGTTGAAGTTGGGTAGTTCTAAATATAGGATCCATAAAATGTGATTGTAGTTCACCTTACTCCCAGTAGGGGGATTCTGTAGTTAAGGGAAGACATCACATTGTTTGTCAGGTGTTTTGACCCAGAAGGGCAAAGGGTTTTTGACCACACTAACGCACGTACGCAGGCATGTCACACGTAAGCATGTATGCAAAACAAGGATGACAGAGAATAAAGGTCAATTTGTTGCCATACAAGTGGAAGTGGACATTCAATGACTGGAGCAAACAAATGCGCGTCAACCTCACAAGGGTCAAAACGCTAAGCCTCCACATCTTTTTGCAGATTTACACATTTTTAGGCGGATTCTCGTAGGTTTATTCTTCCATAAAAACCTGGATATGGCTGAGTCTAATGTCTTAAACCATTTTGGTGGAGGTTGTTTAGGAATCATTGAGAATAGATAATAAACTTTTGGCAAAATGTTCAATTTTATTGTGGCTACCTTGCCCATGAGGGACAGGGGCAGTTGAACCAGTGGGTTGGATTGTCCTGAATGCTTTTCAGTAATGGGGTATAATTTAGCTGCACCAGTTCTGATAGTTTTGGAGAAAACTGAACACCTAGATATTTGATATTTCCTGATTTGACCGGTGTAGAGAGTGTTTGCTCAGCATTACTGTTTAGTGATAGAAAAAACACAAAAAACAGATTTATTGCAATTAATTGAATAGTCTGAGATGGAGGAGAATTCGTTAATAATTGTTATCGTTTCACTTATAGAACGTGATTTATGTAAAAAAAGTAAGATGTCATCCGCATAGAGACTAATTGTATGATTGCCATGTTTTGTTTTAACTCCTTTAATGTTCTCATTCTGTCTTATTGCTGCAGCCAGAGGCTTGATGAATATTGCAAAGAGAGAGGGGGAGAGTGGACAAAAACATACAGCTTTATAAAATAATAAGAGTATAAAAATGGAAAAACCATAAAAGAGCAGTTAAAAGAGCAACAAAGCAGATAAATACAGCATAAAATAATGAATTGCAAATCAGGATGGATAAGATAGTGGGAATAAATGAGTTTTAAGATTAGAAATAAAATCAGGAAGTGAGTCCATGTTACGTAGGTTAGAAGGGAGAGAGTTCCAGAGCTGGGGGCGGAACGGCTAAAAGCCCTGCTACCCATGGTGACTAGGCGGGCACGGGGGACGACCAGGTGGAAGGAGGAGGAAGATCTAAGGGAATGGGCAGGGGCGGCTACTTGAAGGAGGTCCAAAATGTAAGGTGGGGCGAGGTTGTGAAGAGTTTTGAAGGTCAGGAGGAGGATTTTGTAGATAATCCGGTGTGTCACCGGCAGCCAGTGGAGCTGCTGAAGAACGGTGAGATGTGATGGGAGGAGTCTGAGAAATAAGGTGAGCTGCAGAGTTTTGGACCAGTTGTAGTTTATGGAGCGTTTTTTGAAGTAAACCAAAAAGAAGAGAATTGCAATAATCTAAACAGGTGGTGACGAGGCTGTGGACAAGGACGGCTGTAAAGTGAGGACTGAGGGATGGACGGAGACGACGGATGTCTCTAAGATGAAAATAAGCAGACCTGGTGATGTTATTAACATGGGAGGTGAAAGAAAGGGAGCTGTCAAGGATGACACCCAGACTCTTAACCTGGGGGGAGGGGGAAATTGAGGTGTTGTCAAATGGAATGACAAAGTTATGGATTTTACTTAAGTTGGATTTTGTGCCTATTAAAAGAAGCTCCGTTTTATTGCTATTAAGCGTAAGAAAATTTGAAGTGACCCAAGATTTAACCTCAAGAAGGCAGTTGGTGGGGGCAGAAAGTGGAAGTGTAGAGTTAGGTTTGGAAGAGATATAGAGCTGGGTGTCATCCGCGTAACAGTGAAAGTCTATTTTATGTTTGCGAAAAATATAACCAAGGGGGAGAAGATAAATAATAAACAATAGTGTTCCCAGGACAGAGCCCTGGGGCACAAGTATTGAAACAGAAAAGGTGGAGGAAGAAAAAGATTCAAAATGTTGACAAGTAGTTGATCATTCCTACCAATCTCTGCACACCTTTTATATCTGTTGGTGCTGGCATCTCTGTGATCGCTCTCACCTTTTCCGGGTCAACTCTCAGACCTTCGGCTGTGAGTAGATGTCTAACGCATGGAACTTCTCGTCTCCTGAGTTTGAGTTTCTCTGCATTCAGTTTTATGTTTTTTTATCTCTGCATCTTTCCAGGAAAAGTCTCAGGTTTCTGTCATGATCTTTCTCTGCTTCCTCAGTTGTATCACCTTTTCCTGTGATCAGAATATCATCAGCAATGACGTATGTGCCAGGTAAGTTCTCCAATGCTTGAATCAGTCTGCACTGAAAGACCTCTGGAGCTGGGCTGATCCCCATCGGCATCCTCAGCCAACGAAAATGACCAAATGGTGTGTGACAGAGCACATGTCTGTCCCTGAGTAAGGTTTTTAACAAAGTGATTTGTATGTTATTGCGCCAGTGAGTGGACACACTGTTCCGCTTTACCATCTGTTGCATTTCACTTTGTTTAGTTTAATGGTAATCACTGGATTTCGGTTGTTTTTGGATTTGTTTACTTTCTGTTTAATTTTGGAGCACTTCCTGTTTCAGGAAGTCCAGTGATTTTGGTTTCCTTTGACAGGCCTGATTAAAATTAAACATGTTTTCTTTGTGCTGTGTATTTTCTATTTGGAATTGATGTTTAATGGGAGACATTTTTGTTTTATTGTTCAATTTCTTAAAAGTAAAATCCACGTGAATGTTTGTTTCCTACATGTGTTTAATTTTTGATTAGTAATTGAGTTGGTTTGGTGAAGGGGTGGGGCTAGCCACCTATAAAAGAGGACCTCTTCTCAAAATGGAGGCCCCCTGTTTGTATGGCTTGATGCAGCACTGTGGGTGGTTTCCTGCCATACTTTCCCTGGAAAAAAAAATGCATGATTCTCAAAAACCAACATAAAAGAAAAGAGACCCTTCACATCTTGTGTGGACAGTGGTTTGTTCTTCTGACATGGTGTTGCGAATGTTGTGAGCTGACTTGACTCCTCCGTGAGCTTCACATGCCAAAAGTCATGTTTCACATCATATACTGTGTAGACCTTAGCTTTTGACACATCTGGTAGTATGTCATCTATTGTCGGTAACGGAAAATGACTTCGCTTAAACGCTTTGTTAAGCGGTCTCAGGTCAATACAGATTCTGGATCTGCCATTCGGTTTCTGCACAGTCACCATGCCACTGATCCATTCTGTACTGTGCTCGACTGATGTTATGATCCATCTGTCTTCAAGATTCCCTGGTTCTTTCTTCAGTGGTTTCATCATTGACACTGGGACAGTTTAACCGGCTGCACTGTTGGGTCTATTTCCAGATCATATTCACCTTGTGAGCATCCATCTCCTGTAAATACATCTTGAAATTCTGTCTTTATCTCCTCCAACAATCAGGTGTTTTCTTCTGCAGGTGCTTTTGTCACTGAGCAGTCCAAAGCGTAAATGTTGTCATATTTGACTTGTATTAGCTTCATTGCTTCGCTCACTGATCTTCTGAGAATAGGTGTTTTGCAGTCCTCTCCTATCATTTAGAACTCCACTTTCTATTGTTTGTTGTTTTTTGGATTAACTATCTTGACTTTACATTTTCCTAATAGACACAACTTTGACTTGTACATCACTAGGACCTTATCCGTGTGCTCCATTTTTATATTTGGGTTCAACAGGTTAATGGGAATGACGTTGCACCACAGTCGATCTGAAACTGTACCAGGCTGTTGTCAATCATCATGCCTGCAAAAAGCTGTTTCTTCTTTTTCCCCGACTTCTTCTTTGATCTGGTTTACTTCTTCTGTAGTTTGTGTTATGGCTGTGACAGTCAGTATGTCCTCACCCGAGTCTGTATCCTGCTCCGTCACTGTGTGGACCTTTTTTCTGTTTTCTCTCTGTTTTTGTTGCTAAAGTTTTACTCCTGCATGTTATAGAAAAATGATTTTCTCTGCCACACTTTTTACAGTTTTTTCCATATGCCGGGCATTTCGATTTGCTTCTTTCATGTGTTCTTCCACAATATCTGCAGGATATCCCTCTCTTGTCCTTTCTTCTCTTTTTGTTTTACTACATGTAACTCTTGTAATTCCCGTCTACTTATGGTTTTGTTATATTCTCTCGAAATCTCCACTGCTCTGCATACATCAAGACATTTGTCTAATGGGAGATTCTCTTCTGTGAGCAGCCGTTCTCTTTAACTGGAGCTACTTGTCCCACAGACAATCCTGTCTCTGATCAATGAGTCCCTTAATTGTCCAAAGTTGCAGGTACTTACTAGCATTTTCAGGTCTGTAACATATTTATCAATAGTTTCTACCAGTGCCTGATTGCTTACAAAAAAATCGGTATCTTTCAACAGTTTCATTAACTTTGAGATTACAGTGTCAATCTATTTTACCCATCAGACCACTCACTGTTACTCGTGTCTCAGATCTGATGAGCGTTCCGCTGAGCTCTCTTCCACGTTCCCCGATGATAGTAAAACAGCTTCACTCTTGCCTTTTCCTCTGCGTCTGGTAGGGCTTGTTCCGTGTAGAGTGTAAACTCTTCTTTCCATGTTTTCCACGCTTTTGGAAGGTTTGCTGCATCCATACTCCATTGTGCAGGTGGTTTTAATCCTTCCATTGCTTATAGTTTCTGCCGTGCTCCTTTCTTCGCTGAGTGTCCTGCTGCATCAGACACTCCGCTTCAGGTGTCACACTCTAAATTCCTCCGGTCAGAACCCAAAGCTAAACATGCAATTCCTATTGCTACACTTAGAAGTGAACGACGCGAGCTGGCTCCTTACTGGGAGCCTGTTTTTTTTTTTTTTTTGTTTTTTTTTTCTCCTTTCTCTCACCTTGTCTCTCTCACTCACTTTTTTTTCCTCTTCATGTCGCACGTGATGGTCAAAATGTGTTTGTGCCATGTGTTCACGCTGAGCACCTCAAGAATTGCGATGGAAAAATGTTTAACAGAGATAAAAAGAAACAGAGTGCGCATGGGCACTGCATATTTGTGTGTGTTGGGGGGCGAGGGGCTTACACATGCTGCAGTGCACGAGGGGGGAAAAGTACTCAGAAGTCATTGAAAGAAGATAAGAAGTGAACCGCCGTGCCCTAGGGGTTCAGGGAAGAACTGAATTCCCCCTCCCTAGTGGTCTCGAGAAATACTGCACCTGGAATGCGTCTTCTGGGATCAATGGGACATTGGAAAGCGTTGGAATAAGTGGACGTCTAGATTGCCACTCCCTAGAGATCGAGGGGAGACCCCAACCTGCAACCGTTACCCCAGTGGCCAAGGGAGGAAGTAAACGGGATAAATGGTGACCCCTGGTGGAAGCGCAAAGAAAAGAAATGAAAAAAAAACCTTTCAGTCTTTTTTTTGGTTATTTTTATGTTTTTTGTCAAATCTGAAAACCCCTCAGAAGTCACGAGACAAAGTGAAGGGTTGATACGAAGGCCCCCTAGTGGGCTCGAGAAATACTGCGCCTGGAATGCGTCTTCTGGGGTCAATGGGACATTGGGCAGCGTTGGAAGAAGTGAACGTGTAGATTGCCGCTCCCTAGAGATCGAGGAGAGACCCCAACCTGCAACCGTTACCCCAGTGGCCAAGGGAGGAAGTGTGACTGGAATGTGTCTTTTATGGTTTTCAAAAAAAATGATTACTAAATAAATAAACAAATAAAAATAACACACTCAAAAACATTGGGGTCATAGTAACTATAAAAGCATTGGAGGAAGAGAACGTGTCAGAGGACGCCCCCTAGCGACCGTTTGAAGAAGTGCACCAGGTACCTGACTACTGTCAATCATGAAAAAAAATGGGGTCAAATGGACCCCAAACTCTTCGGTGGAAGTGACGGGAAAACCACGCCCCCTAGTGGCCTGAGACAGAATTGCACACGAGAGGACCCCTAGTGGTCGGGAGAGGAACTAACAAGGTGAACTGGCGACCCCTGGTGGCAGCGGAGAGACATGAACATTTTAGGGGTGTTCTTGGCACCCCCTAGTGGCCTGAGACAGAATTGCACATAAGAGGACCCCTAGTGGTCGGGGAAGGACCTAACAAGGTGAACTGGCGACCCCTGGTGGCAGCGGAGAGAAATGAACATTTTGGGGGTGTTTTTGGCACCCCCTATTGGCCTGACACAGAATTGCACATAAGAGGACCCCTAGTGGTCGGGGGAGGACCTAACAAGGTGAACTGGCGACCCCTGGTGGCAGCGGAGAGAAATGAACATTTTGGGGGTGTTCTTGGCACCCCCTAGTGGCCTGAGACAGAATTGCACATGAGAGGACCCCTAGTGGTCGGGAGAGGACCTAACAAGGTGAACTGGCGACCCCTGGTGGCAGCGGAGAGACATGAACATTTTGGGGGTGTTTTTGGCACCCCCTATTGGCCTGAGACAGAATTGCACATGAGAGGACCCCTAGTGGTCGGGGGAGGAACTAACAAGGTGAACTGGCGACCCCTGGTGGCAGCGGAGAGACATGAACATTTTAGGGGTGTTTTTGGCACCCCCAAGTGGCCATGGGTGATAGAGGGTGTCTGAAAGTTACAAAAATTTTGGGGGAAAAAAGGGTCCCTTTCGCTTCTCGAGGGCTCTACCTATTTTCGCTTGTCAGGGACTTGTCCTGTTTAGGGAAACGGTTTTTAAAATGACCCCAATTTTATGTACTCACACAAACACCTCTGTCGTATGTTCTAGGAGAGCACAAAGGTTAAAAGGAACAGTCCAATTCTTAGGGTCTTTATGGATCTTGGGTAGAATGTAAAATCTCCTTAATCGTGGTTCTACTTCCCCTTTTAAATATTGAAATTGTTTTTCATTTATGAATTTCTTTTCACATAATTGGGTCAGAATTTTATGTACTTTTGGCACTGTATTTAAATAAATGGGTTCCTTTATTTGTTTAATTATTTATCATCAATAATTTTTATCATTTAATTGTCTTTTCACTTCCATTATATATTGACTTCTACCTAATATTACAATGGCACTGCCTTTATCAGCAGGTTTGATAATTATGTGTTTATTTTGGGACAATTCTTTAAGGGCTCGTAGTTCATTTAATGTTAAATTTGGCTTTTCATTTTGTAGTCTAAAATATTTATAAAAATCTTTTTGGTCTTTTTTAATTAGGGAGATGATCTCTGGGGGCAAGAGATTATTGGCAGGAGTCCAAACAGAGGTAGGTATAAATTTTTGTTGTTTATTGTTAATGTTTTTATCAGAAAAATATGCCGCTAATTTTAATTTTCGATGGTAATTTTGAATGTCAAATTGGAGTTGTATCATATCAAAGTTAGTGTTTGCGATAGCAGGAACAAAGGTAAGTCCTCTATTCAGAAGATCAAATTGAGCCTGTGTTAAAGAAAAGTTCTCAGCCAAAATCCAAACATTCTGAAAGAAGAGTGGTCTAAGACCTTTTGTCCCCTCCCCGCAGAGACTTAAGGGGTTGTTAAGTTTAAATATGATGCCCAATGTTTCGTGCCGCGAGGGCTGAGCGGCGATCGCGGGGATATTGTGTCCGGCCTGCAGTAGATTTTCCCCGGGGGGAAACATCTCCTTCCTCCCCTCCGGTCCGTGCGTAATGGTGGAGCAGATTGGGCCGGGTAAAAGCGCCACTTTGCGGCGCAGGGCGGCCTGCAGTAGATTTCATCTCCTTCCTCCCCTCCGGTCCGTGTAGATTTAGACGGTTAAATGCGCTGCTTCGCAGCGAGGGGCGGCGCTGTGCGCCGCGAGGGATGAGCGGCGATCGCGGGGATATTGTGTCCAGCCTGGAGTAGCTTTTCCCCGGGGGGGAAACATCTCCTTCCTCCTTCCTCCACCGCGGGGATGAGCGCTGATCGCGGGGATAATGTGTCCGGCCTGCAGTAGCTTTTCCCCGGAGTGAAACCGGGCTAAATGCACCGCTATGCGGCGCTGGGCGGCGCTGAGCGCCGCGAGGGATGAGCGGTGATCGCGGGGATATTGTGACCGGCCTGCAGTAGCTTTTCCCCGGAGGGTAACATCTCCTTCTTCCCCTACAGCCCATGGGCTCTGTGCGGGCTTGTGGAGCAGATTTGGCCGGCCTCTGAGGCCCCCCGGGGCGGCCGCAGACTCCTGGGGGGACGGCTGGCCCGTGCCTGGAGGTACCCTGTTTCTGAAAACCAGGTTTCTGAAATCGTGCCCATGGTCGTTTAGTAGACGTCGAAATTCAGTGTTCACCAGGGATGAGTCCAAAAGCAGCCGGGCTGACTCATCCCTGGTGAACCAAATGGTCGAAATTCGGCGTTCACCAGGGATGAGTCCGGGCTGACTCATCCCTGGTGAACGGCGGGTGTCGGGAAAAATCGGGGTGAGGAGCTTACAAGTGTCTGGAGCTGCTGCAGCTCTCCAGGTTAACCTGCAGAAGCTCTGGGAGCGTGGGGCTGCAGGGATGTGTGTGGATGGATGGAGAGGGGGGCTTTTCAGCTGGATCTCCCCCAGATATGTAGCTCATTCCTGGGTGAACCTGAGGCTGGATGGTGCCCTGGTTCTTTGGAAGTCTAGCCCAGATATGTAGCTCATTCCTGGGTAAAGCTGAGGCTGGATGGTTCCCTGGTTCTCTGGAAGTCTAGCCCAGATATGTAGCTCATTCCTGGGTAAAGCTGAGGCTGGATGTGGGCCTGCAAAGGCTCCCAGGGACCCCATGGAGCGCCTGGCTCCAAGGGCTCCCAGGGACCCCATGGAGCGCCTGGCTGCAAGGGCTCCCCGTGACCAGATGGAGCACCTGGCTGGGAAGGTTCCCCAGGACCAGATGGAGCTCCAGACTTAGAGGCTGAGCCTGGTTCTCTGGAAGTCTC
>NC_050513.1:20960640-20984607 GCF_002922805.2 Oryzias melastigma
ATCAGGAATAATACATACATCACATTGAATCACAAGTAGATCGCTTGAAATGGAGTGGGAGGAAGGGAACTTATATAAACCCACCCCGGCTCAACCATACTATTTTCTCTACATAAATTATCAGTATCTGGTTCAGGACTTAATATCAAATATTTATGCGATTTTTAGCTCTATCAAATTGGCTTCAAAGTTTTTCTTCGGTGCCATGTTCAACTCTCCTCGTTGCGGTAGCTGTTTTGCAGTATCTTGCTGATTAAAGTCACTTATGAGCAACTTTAAAAGACTTTAAAAGTCAAAGAGTTGAGGGGAGCTGGAGGCACACATCTGCTCGTGATCCGGAACCAGTTTGATCATGGTGAATTATGTGGGGAATGATTTTTTGGATCTTAAATGTATACGAGAATGGCACAAGAATGGCAGAGGGTGATATGGAGAAGAGAACTGGGCAAAAAGGCAAAAAAAATCCTGGTGGTTGTGCAAGAAAGTGAGAGACAAATTAGAAGAACTGGTTTGAACATGGAATGAAAGGTGTGCGTGTCTCCAGGAAAATGGCGGCATGAAAGTGATATGGAGATTAACTCCGTACCGAAATGTTCACAGCCAGTGCTAATCAGAACATAATACAATGTTCTCATTTCAATAAATCCTTTCTTTCATTCATTCATCTTCTTGGCCGCTTCTTCCCTTTTGGGGTCGCGGGGGTGCCGGAGCCTAACCCGGCTACTGATGGGCGAAGGCGGGGTACACCCTGGACAGGTCGCCAGTCTGTCACAGGGCCTCAATCACACATCCACTCTCACATTCACACCTAGGGGCAATTTAGAGTCACCAATGAACCTAAGAAGCATGTTTTTGTATGGTGGGAGGAAGCCGGAGTCCCTGGTGAAAACCCACGCATGCACGGGGAGAACATGCAAACTCCACACAGAAAGGTCCCAAATCCCCCAGCCGGGAGTCGAACCGGGGCCTTCTTAATGTGGGGCAAGAACGCTAACCAGTGCGCCACCGTGCAGCCCTTCAATAAATCCTCATTTTAATAAATCATGAAATGTTCATCTGGTGTTGTTGTCTACCTTTTGTGACCAAATCTCACTGCAGAAGGAGTCCATTTGCCATCACAATTCTATGTTAAATGGAATAAACACATTCGACATTAAACACTGGGCCAGCTGCAACACCTTTGTCAAGATTTTTCCATGGGCTACTAAAGGCAGATCCACGATATGCACATCCATCTTTGCAAAAGTTTGGATCTTGTTTGGGGCTGCATGGTGGTGCAGTGGTTAGCGCTCTTGCCTCACAGCGAGAAGGCCCCGGTTCGACTCCCGGCTGGGACTTTTCTGTGTGGAGTTTGCATGTTCTCCCCGTGCATGCGTGGGTTTTCACCGGGGACTCCGGCTTCCTCCCACTGTCCAAAAACATGCTTCATAGGTTAATTGGTGACTCTAAATTGCCCCTAGGTGTGAATGTGTGAGTGACTGGGTGTGTGATTGAGGCCCGGAGACAGACTGGAGACCTGTCCAGGGTGTACCCCGCCTTCGCCCATCAGTAGCCGGGTTAGGCTCCGGCGCCCCCGCGACCCCGAAAGGGAAGAAGCGGTCAAGAAGATGGATGGATGGATGGATCTTGTTTGTTTTTGTTGGTGAAGCGCTGGCATGCTGCCGTGGCCGGCTCTAGGTTGACATCATTAAATGGGCGGCACCCACAAGCCGCAAAATTCAGAGCCTCAGAGATCGAGTCGTCTAACTTCCGGATAAGAAAAGAGTTCACAAAAATAACTCATATTTCAGAAATTTTTCTTTTGTGTGTCAAAGGTGATATGTTATCATATTTATGAATAAAGTTTGCTCTCCAAGTTTAAGAGAAGCATGACATAGGCCCTTTAAAGTTTTAGCAGATACAAAAAAAAAAAACTTTTTTTTTTTAAATGTTAGCTCTGAAGCTGACTGATTTACTGTCTACCACTGGGAAGAAATAATGTATGCCAAACAAACCAACCCACATTTTTTAAACTGTGACTTTTACCTTAGAGTTTTAACACCAGTAAAGCTAACCAATTAAACATTCTTCCAAAAAATACTGACAGTGAACTTAGCTGACAAATGCTGCTTACCTTTGTCCTGGGTACCCTGTAAAGAAAAAAAAAAAAACGACCCCATGAAGGGAATCTGCATTCTGCCATGCCAGAGAGGAGGCCCCATCCTTTCTCTCTTCTTTCTTCTCTTAGAGCAATCAGAGCATGCAGGGGTGGGCTGCAGCTTTTGTCTCCTTTTCTCCTGCAATTGGCCACCAAGTGGCAAGCTAATGACGAGAGCCCTCTTGAAATGGCTCCAGAGCAGTTCAGCTTGTGATGCTTGATGAGCAGGCATAATGAACG
Organism: Oryzias melastigma; assembly: GCF_002922805.2. NCBI lineage: Eukaryota > Metazoa > Chordata > Actinopteri > Beloniformes > Adrianichthyidae > Oryzias > Oryzias melastigma. The sequence goes on from NC_050513.1 coordinate 20,963,018, forward strand.
ATGTAGGGCAAGCCCTTAGGCCTCCTCCTGTCACAGAACAACTAATATCACTATCTGAATTACTTCAAATAATGCAAGAAAAAAAGCAAAGGAACCTGGTTCATAAACAAATGTGTACTAATTGTGTTAACAAAATGCACATAGTAAGACCATACCACAAATACATAAATACAAAATGTAAAATATGTACATATTTTTCTTAAGTTACCATCTATAAACAGTCCCTCAGCAATCTATGGGCCATTTTTTGTGATTGTTGGGGAAAACAAATCGTGAGATGTTTTCTGAGAAAAAAAAACAAACAAAATAAAGTCGTGATATTTTTTTAAGCGTTTTTGTACCAAGACTGATGCCTCGTTCACACCTAACGTGATTCGCGCAGCAAAGGGCCGGACAGTTTCGATGTCAATGGTACAGACGCGAATTGAGGCAATCTAGTTCAAACATCTACATTTTGGCAGGTTGCTGTGTTGCATCTACCAATCAGGAATTCAGCTTTGGGCACGTGACATTTTTCAGTGACTTTATCAGCGGGTAGAACACTATTCCCATTCGAGCATATTTGTCCTGAATTTCCAGCTATTTCCTTAACCCAGTGTTTCCCAACCCTGGTCCTCGGGGCACACTGTCCTGCATGTTTTCCATGTCGCCCTGCTTATGCACACCTGATTCAGCTCATCATCAGGCTCAGCAGAAGCCTGACAATGACGGTCATCAAACGCAGGTGTGTTTGAGCAGGGTTGGTGATAGAGTTGTACATACATTTCTCTCATATTTGCTTTGTATGATTTTAACCTCTTTTCTCTTTCTGCTCATTTGAGGTCGTGCTCAGCTGGTATCTGGAAGGTTGCAGTCATCCTAGGCTGAAGGCTGTCTGGAGGCTGACACATTACAGATACTCAAAGATGCTGACGCAGACCTATTGCATTGAACTATGACATTAATGATAGTAGAACCAGTTTGAGGCTGTTTTTCCTTCCACACCTTGAGAGCAGCAAATGTAAATAAAATAAGACCGCCCCTGAAAGGTTATAAATATGGAAACCCTGAACCAAGATCTTCAGAGCGGGTGGAGACTGGTTTGAACATTCTCTGTCTGTTCTCCTTGTGCAAGTAAAATCTGATTTAAGAACTGACCCCTCTCTTGTCTTCCTTTCAGAGAAATGTTTCAGGTTGTTTGAACCTAACACTTGGATTAAAAAAATGCCGGACAGTGTGCCTTGAGGACCAGGGTTGGGAAACACTGCCTTAGCCCACTGGAGCCACAGGGTTCCCAGAGCTCATCCGACTGCTGTTGGGGCGGGATACACATTGGACGGATCGCCAGCTTTCGCACCCGCGGTGGCCCTTTTGCTGCAGCCAGCCAGCATCTCTGGTCCCAGCAGAGCTAGCTCGCTCGATATGCTGGCAGCCCTCGCTTACCACAGCGGCTCTCTGTCTACCGGCTCTGGCCTCCTGAACTGATGTTTTTCTTATTTTCATCTTAATAATAAAAAAGGCGTCCTGTTTTTTTCATTTTTATTTCTTTGAACCATCAAACTCCGTCACGGAGACACAGAGACATTGTGAAACCTGCTGTCACAGGAAATGTTGACATGTAGAGTGTAACCAGTGTTTTTGTAGCACTATCTTAATAAATAAACCTGATATCTCAACATTATCTGTGTCTTGCATACATTTTAAATGAGATATACACAGACGCCGCTCCATGTGGTGACCATGCTATAAACATTAGCTGGTCGCTCCTCCCAAAACAAGCTCAGGCAGGCGGCAAGCAGTGAATTATGGGCAACCCACACGAATTTGATGCGCAAATCATGTTTGGTGTAACATAGCATTAAAAATTTGAAAATAGTTGTTTTCTCCATTTTTCTTTTTTTTGGGGGGGGGCGTCTGTAATATTCTAAAATGAAAGCAAACTTTTTTCATGTTTGTGCAAGAACAACTTTGAAACTTGAACAATTACTTACTACTTGGCCTTATTAAATATTGCTCAATAATGACCAACATTATGTTGAAAAGTTACAGAAAAAACATTGACACACTGAGGTTTTATTAGCTTTGTTCTTTTCCCACTTATTTTGAAATCAAACATGTGAGATGGAAAAAATAAATTTCAGAGAAAAATAATTATTTCAGCTCAGCTTTGTTTTTACGAAAAAAAACCCCAGCAGAAATTGGTTTGAATTTTAATGCTTCAAGGAGAACATACAATGTAAATAGTCATGAATATAAAAAACGTATTGAATGAGAAGGTGTGTCCTTCTGGCCCCTGGGGCCCGTTTTAAAGAAGCAGGTTTTGTTGAAAGGTTTTGTTCGTGAACTCCAAATTCAGGAAAACTCTGAGTTTTCGGTTTCAGAAATGGAGATAACTTAAACCCGTGAAAGTGGGTGAAACCAAACCTGTTTCAAGAAGTGGGTTAAGATAAAAGAATGAATTTAATCCTTTTTATCACCTTTCAGTATCATTCTATTGCATATCTTAAGGTCTATTTTTTCCAACTGATTTTTGAAAGTTACAAAATCACTGTAAAATCTAAGTTTAAAAAGTATTTTTCACCTCCTGCCTTTGTTGTTGTCTTTTCTTCATTGTTTTACTTTTACCTGCAATGACCTGCTTTTAGCCGCTGATGGGTTCTCCACGGTTTTGGTTCTTTTAGATTTCACTGCTGCCTTGGACACAGTGGATCACAATGTTTTAGTGTCCCGACTGGAGGAGTCCGTCGGTGTGAAGGATACAGCACTCAGTTGGTTCAGGTATTATTTATGTGGAGTTTTTCTTTCCAACTCAGACAGTTTTATTCATCAGAGGCTCCACTCAAATATGGTGTACCCCAGGGTTCAGTTTTATTCTCTCTTTTATGTTCACTTTACCTGTTGCCACTGGGGTCCATTTTAAGAAAACATAATGTCTCGTTCCACTGCTACGCAGATGATGTCCAGATCTACCTGCCCTTAAAATCTGGTCGAGCTGGATGTCTGGACAATCTACAAAGATGCCTAGCAGACATAAAATCATAGATGGAACTGAACTTCCTCTGCCTTAATGAAAGCAAGACAGAGGTCTTTGTCTTTGGTAAAACCGACCAGCTGACAGGTTGCTGCAGTGCTGTTGGCCCCCTGAACCCTTCAGACGCTCCTTTTATCAGAAATCTTGGGGTAAATCTTGACAGGCATTTTAAATTTGACAAGCAGGTCAGTGCAGTAGTCCGGTCCAGCTTTTATCACTTGAGGCTAATCAGTAAAGTTGAGCCTTTTCTGCCTCCTCATGCTTTGGAACAAGTGATCCATGCATTATTTTTTTCCAGACTGAACTACAACAACTCCTTGTACACTGGCATCGACCAGTCTCTGCTCCGCTCTCTCCAGCTGGTCCAAAATTCAGCTGCTCGCCTGCCAACGGGGACTAGACGGTGTGAGCACATCACTCAAATTTTACGCTCTCTTCACTGGCTGCCTGTGTCTTTTAGGATTGTTTTTAAAAATGTACTTCTGGATTTTAAATATCTGAATGCTCTGGCACCTCAATATCTTTCTGAACGTTTACATTTTTATTGTCGACATCGAGTCCTCAGATCTGAAGATCAAATGTTGTTAACGGTTCCCAGGACTCGTTCCCAGAGCCTTTTCAGTTGCTGGTCCCAAGCTCTGGAATCCGCTCCCCCGTTCTGTGAGGTCGGCCAGTTCTGTCAGTGATTTTAAGTCACTTTTAAAAACGTATCTTTTTAACCAGGCTTTTAACTCCAGTGTGCAGATTTAGTGGGTCAGCTAGTTTTATTGTTTTAATTACTTCATTGTTTTTATAGTTTTATTTCTTTTACTGGTTCTCTTATTTTATGGTTTATTGATTGTATTTCTATGTTCAGCACTTTGGCTGTCTCTGCTTTTATAAGTGCTTTGCAAATAATAAATTGATTGATTGCCTTCCATCTATCCATTTTCTTCTCATCATCTGGGACCGTGTCTCGGGGGCAGTAGTCTAACCAAAGGTACCCAGACTTCACTTCCTCCAGCACCTCTGGGGGGACCCCGAGGTGTTCCTAGGCCAGCCTCTCTCCAGTTGTCTCTCCAGCGTGTCCCGGGAATTCTTTGGGGCCACCACCCGGGGAACTCCTAGGTTTTACTATACTCTCTTATTTCCACCTAACCAAGACTGATAACCAAGTCTTGATTAGATCTATGAGCAGCAGATTTTGCATTCGTATCTGATTGATTGATTGATTGTTTTATTTCAAGCATAGATTGGAAAATACAGGACAAAACACATTTATTTTAAACTCATTCCAGAAACAATGAAATGCATTGATTAGAAAATAGAAAACAAAAATAAAACACACTTATGTCCCATTTGATTCATTCATTTTTTGTGATAATTAACTAAAGTCAGTAGAGTTTGATTGATTGCTTGAAAAGGAGTTGGAAGAAGCAAACTTATATAATCCCACCCCTACTTAATTCCTTCATTTCACTGTTTTGTATAATTATGTAATCCGGTTGTTGTAGTTGTTGTTGTTGTTGTTTTGTTTTTTTGTAATTCCAAATAGCAAAATTAAGTTCTTGTTGATTATTGATTAATCTCATCAAACATGATTTCAGTAAACGGTAGCATCAATCATACATACATCATATAACAGATATGCAGTACTTATTGATTATCATCAAAATACAATGTTATATTGATGCAGAAAAATAATAATTACACATTAAAATCAAGTTTTAAAGTAACGATAGAGTGCTTATTAATCATTCTCTAAAAGAATTGTTATAATTCTCTGAAATAATTCTTATATATATCTTGTATATCATATATATCTTATATCTCCCAATTTATTTCCATAAGTTCCTCTATAAGCTGGTATCCAATTAATACCGGTTTTGATTCCTGTTTGACAGCAGGCTTAATAAAGTTTGTTGAATCTCTAAACTCTGAAATTGAATGCAAAGATCATGGACAACAGTATATCCTCACCACTGCTGTATGGCTGAATTTAACTGACTGACCACTCATGCGGTAAAGACTATCAAGCTCATTAAGATCATTTCGTATGAACTACGGGTTAAAATTAGTCAAATTTGTAATGCCTTATCTACACCCATGAGTAATCTTAGTTTTTAAAAAAAAGATAGCAATCACCAATGAAGTGCACTCAAACGGTGGTAATGTACAACAAAACCCTCAAGTGTAAATTTCTACCCAATTTTGTTCAATTTATATAATTGTTTTTAGAAAACGGTTTGGTTTGGTATTTGGAAAAATTTATTTACATTTGTTATTTGTCTAAATTCCAAACTTTTTGAAAGATAGTTTGATGAGATGCAACATTTGAGGACACAGTGACATCATGTGGATTTTTTTTAGTATAACATATTTGAAACAAGTATAAATGATGAGTTTCTCAAGTTTAGTTAAGTTTGGTAAATTCTAAAAAGTGAGAGAATAAAAGCACAGTCTAGAAAAACTGTTGTAATAATTTCTGTAGTTTTTTTTTCTCCTATCACAGATCAAAAACAGGTGAAAACAGATCTTACAGTCTGTCAAAAAGGCTCTTTGGTTTGTTTCTTGTTGTTTAGCATTTAGTCAGCAGGTAAGACACTTGCATTTTCACTGACAAGAAAAATAAACATATGCAATTCACAGATGTGACAATGATATGAATTCTCTTTCACTGTTCCAGGTTATTTCTATTTCCCTCTCCTATACATTTTCCAATTCAGAAGAGAAATTGCTCACTTTTAAAAATTGTAAGAAATTAGAAAAATTATGTAAAATGTGTAAATATATGGTCTGTAAGAGAGATTTAAACTTGTAGTCAGAATTCATTTTACAAAAGCAATCAATAACTAAGGTATTGTCAAAACATTTTATTAAAACTCCAAATCTCGAACATTCCTTCAGCTGTTTTTGAAAAGTAAAGGACATTGCTTACAGAGCTAATGTGAATGCATTACACTTCATCATTGACCTTCAGACATCATTCCTTCTGATTAAAGTAGGATGTCAGCTTTGATGAACCGTTTTCTCATTTAAGGCGTGGTGAAGCATGCTGTTGTCAGGCCACTTATTCATTCACACACTGCACACCCCTTACATCCACTACCTCATCCAGACCTCCACCCACACACACAATCATATTAATTTCACATAGAGCGCACTGATCTAAAAATACACAACACAATAGAATCACATAACACTAACTAGTGGGAGCAACACAGAACCTATAACCAACTTAACGCTGGTCGCTACAATATTTCTATTTTTTGTCTTGATAAGTTTTATTTTAGTTTTCATTGCTTGAAATAAACCATTTACATATCAAAATTATGAAATGAAAAAAATAATCACAAAGCGATAAAAAAGAAAATGTTGTCCAAAAGAGATTTAAACAAACATGGCTTATTCGATTCTATTCTATATATCTCGCTTTTATTTTGACGTTTGCCCGCCTTTCCGTATACAAATACTCCTTCCTGTTTACCCGGAAGTTAGTTCAATTTCCAAAGATGGCGGAACAGGGTCCGATGGCCATAGCGATGCGGCTACGAAACCAGCTCCAGTCCGTTTACAAACTGGACCCGCTCAGAAATGAGGTGAGTGGTTGTAGCATGGAAGCCTGTCCGCGTTGAATGAAGTCCTCCGGACAGTGAAAACTCTCGGTTCGGAGTTGGTCGTCTTCAGTTAAGGCGGATGGTCCTTGTCTCCACTGTGCTGATGCGTTGCGATGCTGATGCGTAGCGAGCAAAGACGTGCCTGAGCATGCGTACACAGCGGGGTACAGCCAGTCTGTGATGGAGCAGCGAGCACGCTACTTTGTTTCTGATTTCACACAAATAAACTTTGACTTTACTTCTTAAGAAGGCGTCACGTGAGCGGTCCTCGGACGGGAATAGCACCGTCTTTGGCCGCGTAGAATATTCTCATTCATTTGGAGCTCTGAACGCAGCGAACACTTGAGGGGTTGGATTAGAAAATGCACAAGACTTTGCCGTTCTGGTGTAATGTTTTGATGGCCAAGTTTAAATGTGCTGTGACTGCGAACAACCTTCTTAACGGCTGTTTTCTTCTTCTAAAGTCCCGTCTGCGTCTACTGCCTGGATCTCCCTTCTTCTTTAGTCTCACACGTGACGCGAGGCTATCTGAGGAGATGTAATCAAGCAGGAAAAGTCCGTTTGTCTGCTGCTCCAGAGACTGCTTTCCTCGTCTTTAATGAGCTTTGAGTCAGGCAGCTGTGAGTTCAGCAGCTTTCAGCTGACAGGAAAAGCTCAGTGATCTCACAGTGTCATGTTAAACTGCGTTAAGATTGCTCATTATCACCAAAATCTTCCCACCCTAGACTTTTCCAGGTTCATGTTTAAGAATAGATTCCTTCCATGTGAGAGTTGGGGTTTACTACTACTTGAAAATAGTTTCATACTTTCAAATTGACTCAGGATTTCCTTCAACAGGAGAAAGTCAAGCTGAAGATCAAGGACCTGAATGAACACATCGTCTGCTACCTCTGTGCAGGCTACTTCATAGATGCCACCACAATCACAGAGTGTTTGCACACATGTGAGTCTCACTCTCCTTGTTTCTCTAGCCATCCAATCAAATCAGTTATTGATGTTATAGAGTGATAAGCCTGGGATGAACATGTTTTTTTCTTCAACAGTCTGTAAAAGTTGCATAGTGAAATACCTACAGACCAGCAAATATTGTCCAATGTGTAATATCAAAATCCATGAAACGCAGCCCCTGCTCAACCTCAAACTGGATCGAGTCATGCAGGACATTGTCTACAAACTGGTGCCTGGACTTCAAGAAAGTGAGTTCTTTTTTCGGGAATGTTTCTTTTTTCTTCAGATAGCTGAAGCTCCTGTTCAGTTTTTTGTTCTTCAGTCACCTTGGCCCACAAAAAGCGAGGTAGCAAAGAATAACGAGAAACTGTTAAAGTCCCCCTCTGATGAAAATCCTGGTTTTTGAGTTTTAACACGTCTGTGTGGCAAAGAGAACAAATGTAATAAGAAATCATTTTGTTTTTACATTTCAGAGTATTTCTCCTTTTAAATCAATCAAACTGTCTTGGACAGACTCTGTTTGAATGAATGATCTTCTTTCCATCAACAGCTCTGCTGCACATGCACTAAACCCTCATCTGTTCCTAGTGTCTAGTTCAGGTTCTGGAGAAGAGAAGATGGTATCTTCACATTGACTGCAGTCAAATGAGCCGCCGTTCACATTTCTGTGGTCAAATCAGCATCACTGGATTTTTGGTGTGAGTTTCATCCAATACTTACGGTAGCAGGACTGAGAACGCTGGAAAATCTCCACCAGACTCCACGGAGCTTCTTGATGTGACTACGGAAATGTGAACGGCGGCTCACTTGACCGCAGTTGGAAAGGATTCCAAGTTCGGTTCATGAAGATCTTCACTTCCTCGTCCGAGCTGACATCCAGCTCAAAATGAAACTGCTGTAGCAGCGGTGAAGATTTACGCTAGCAAGACACCGAGCTACCATAATCGGACAGGAGGGAGGTGCGGAGGACGGAGCAGCTTCGCTCAGCTCCAAAAGCCACGCCTCCTCAGAGGAGATTTTGCAGGCTTCAGATCAACATGAAAAAAGGCTTTTTAAGACATTTAGGTTGTGGGATTATGGTTAAAAATGTCATAATCATAATTAAAACACTACTGGGAACGTTTTTTTAAAATAAAAAAAAATTGTAATGGGGGACTTTAAACAGAACGTCAAACTGTTAAACAGTATTGCAGAGAAAAACTAATTGTCAACTTCAAAACAGGCGCAGTGTCCTTACTCCTTGAAACAGAATGTTATTAATTAGACCTAGCAAAAGTTCATCTGTGAATATATTGAATTATTCTCAATCCCAGGGTTGTCCACTGATCCCCATCCAGATTGGGTCCTTAGACAAGACCCTTGATGCTGCTGCCTAACTGGGTCCCTGTGCCCCTCAAGTACAGGGTTGTGTCAGGAAGGGCATCCGGCGTAAAAACTGTACAGTGAGTGCTGTTACGCTGTGGTGACCCCAAAATGGGCTAAGCCGAAAGGTGAAGAAGAAGATTCTCATTTGTGTCCAGTCTAGTCGGTTCACAAAAGTTTACATATTTGAACATAGCTTTGAGCAGAAGTTAAATGAGAGTATTTTTTAAATTGCCCATCATGATTGTGTATTTTTGTGCTTTTGTTTGTCCAGGCGAAGACAAAAGAATAAAAGAATTTTACCAGTCACGTGGATTAGAGAGAGTCGTCCAACCTGCTGGGGACAGTAAGATCACATTCTGCCACCACAGTACCTTACGCCGTGTTCACGCCACACGCAGAAGCGCAGAGTGGAATCCACTTCAACACCAGTTCACACCAGATGCATATTTTTTTTCTCAACAGTCGAAAGATGCTTCTGCTCAGTAGTCGGCCCACTATATTGATCTGTGTGTGTATGTGTGTTTCGCAGTGTGTGTGTGTCTGTTTTTTTTTTGTCTGTCGCGTGTTGTTTCTGTTTTTACAGCATTCCCCTGCTTAATTACGTTTCTTCATTCAGGGTTTCACATATCAGCTGATTTTTTTTTTTTTTTTTTTCAGTCCATCTCCTCCGGTTCGTCACAAAAACTCTGTCAACTCAAGAAGCTTTTTATGAAAGTTTTGTTTCTGAAGGAGCTGGAGGAGAGCGCAGTTGAAGAGCACACCAACCAGTTGCTACGCACGAACACAGGGTCGCGCACACACAGCGAGCTCGCATGGAGAAATGGCGTCAGCTAATGCAGAAATATCCTGATAATCGCGGAGGATAATTACCATCCAGAGCAGGTGTTAATTATGGATGAAACTGGAAAATTCTGGATAGAGATGCTCTCTCGCACTTATCTGATCTACTCCAATGTTCTGTAATAAATGTTTACAAAGCGTGATCAGAAGTGTTTTTGATGAGTATGGATCAGTAACGGACATTCTTTGGGCGTGGGTGGGATAATGGGGGTTTTCTGTATTTGCGCATTTGCCGTGTTTGTGGAGGTCTCCGGTCCCTAACCCCCTCAAATAGGGGAAAATACTGTCTAGATACATCTTTAGATACAAAAGTATGCTTGCATTGGCCAATAGCTGTTTTTTATTGTGAAAAATTGGTTATGTTTTGAAAATTGACCGGATTCTCTTGGTGAAACTTCCTGCCTGGATTGATGCAAATCGCTCGCAGCTAACGCGAAAATAGACCAGAAGCCGAAACAATTGCTGCGGCTGTGGAGGACCGCATCGCCTCATGTCCGGTGAGAACTACACCATAGGTTAACAAGGGCGCCAAATGGAAACGGCCTCCGATCCGTTGCACTTCCGCGTGTGGGGTGAACCCGGCGTAATTCACATCTGAACAGTTTTTTAAACACTCTGTATCCATCACCGCTAACAGTATCTCAAGAGTTTCTTCCCTGAAGCTTTTATGCACATTAAGTGGAACTGTCTTTCTCTGCTCTGTAGACATGTCAGACGCAGCAGGTTTACCGTACACAAGTTTCGACCACTCCAAAGCCCACTTCTACAGATATGATGAGCAGGTTTCGCTGTGCTTGGAAAGGCTAAGGTGAGCTGCTTCTCAGTTTCCTCGCATGATGGTGAACTGTTTAAAAAAGGTCTGTTGTGGTTTTGTTAATATTGAACGCACTTTGCATGTCAAATTGGCGTGGGGCACCCGTCCTTCGTGGCCCGGCATTTTTGCTGCTCGCCACCCGCACAAAAATGTGTTCCACCTCGGCGTGGGTGAGAGGAGCTACCATCTAATGTTTTTAGCCTGATCGCTACATGGAGCAGTGTCAGTGTACATCTGATAGGGCTGTGGATCATCACTTAGGTGGCGATTCGATTCACGAATCAAGAGCAACGATTCACGAGTTGAACCACGATTCTTACTTTTTATTATAATGTTTATTGCTATGTGTATGTCCATTTACTAGATGGATGAAAATTGAAATTATTTGTATTTAATCATCATTTATACCTTTATTTAGAACAGGAGATCAGAATCAACTAAACTGATTGAAAAAACACAAAGATTCAGATAAAAAGACATTTTTTTTTGTCATTTTAAAGTTTTTTTGTTTTTTGTTTTTCAATCTTCTCAGCAGTAAAACAACATAAAGGATAAAAATCACTTTTGTTTTGGATCAGTTAACAACAAAACCTGAAAATGTTCTCCACAGTTTTCTATCCTCAAAGTTCTTCAATATTTTACGTTCTAAGCATCACATATTGCTGCACAGCTCATATGAAAAGTTTTTTTCTCAGCAGAATCAGCTGATTCACGTTGATTACATCCACCTTTCAGCAGCGCGAGGCTGTTTCTTCAGAATAAACTGGAGTTTCGTTAATTGCGTCAAATGTTGAAGAGTTATCATAGTCAAAAGAATGTAAACACTGGAGCTAAAGCTCCAATGTTAAAGCTAATTCATTGTTTCAGAAGTTATGACTGTGAGCAGAAGTTCAGTCTCAGTTTCTGAACAGAAAAAAGCTCTTGCTAGTTTTACTTTGAAAACCGGAAGCTTCATCGTCACGAAGATGTGTTTACTTCCGGTGCAAGTACGGCGGCCCTTTCTGCTTTATTTTAGTTCGTAAACTTAAAATCCTACATAAATCTGCATTTCAGAGCAAAAATACATCGTCCCAAATTGATATTTTGATCATCGTTTGCTACAATTTACTACATTTATAAAGATCACGAATCAGCGATCTTTGGACGCTGCGAATATCCACACTCGAAATTCTGGGAGCAGATCGCGATTACCCGAGCACCCGGATGATGAGGAGAGATCAGGTTTATTCGTTATGAAGAGCATTCTGTCTATTGTGTATCCTGTCCCCCAACTGTACACAGGCTTCACCAACGCTGCAGCTCCAGTGGGTTAAGAAAATGGATGGAAGTTCAGGACAAAAACTCTCATTCATTAGCATTCTACCCACTGAGCGAGTCACTGAAAATGAGTCCCTGATTGGTAAATGCACCATGGCAACCTGTCAAAATTCTGATATTTTAACTATTGCCGCGCTGCTGCCAGACCTCTGTGACATGCCCATCACTCAAATCACATCGCAAGACCTCAGATTGGGTCTGTACCATTGACTTAATATTAAAACTGGCCGCTTCTGTCGCGCGAATATCATGCGGTGTGAATGCAGCATAAGGGCTGATAACCTAGAAAGGGACAATTGCAGTACAGCATTGCGAAAATTACTAACGAATAAATACTAACGTGTCTTTGCAATAATTACATAAATTTTAAGGTAATAAACAAATAAGCTAATAAACAAAGCTCTAGTTAAGAACCAAAATGAAGAGTAAATCAAATGGCCTCAATTAAAAGAGCTATAAATGTGGAAATAAAAAAATTCACATACGTTCAAATTCAAATTCACTTTAATTAATTTTTACATTTTACGTCAGTTTGTTATTGTTGTGTCAACCTATGAACTTTCATCCTGTTAATATTATAGGATCATTGTTTTTTAAAGCCCTGCCATCATATTCATTCCCCTCCTTTTATCAAAATTTCCCGCACTTTTCTTAGATAATCAACACTTTAGTCACGTGCTCTACGTGTGTACCGCTACCATACACACCTGTTGGATCAATAACGCCGCTAGACGTCTCATTTGGACAGTCGGATGCTGCGCACGACTCCGCTAGAATCTGGTGTGTTTTATCTTGTTGTTTGGACAGGTTACTGCTGTTACCGCCATAACAATCCATGTTATGTTACATTAAAAACTAGAGCTGTCAGGCGATTAAGTTTTTTTATTGCGATTAATTGCATTGTCCATAGTTAACTCACGATTAATCGCAAATTAATATGTGGCTGTTTTTTTAGGAAAAAATGTGTGCTTCATGGAATTTAGCAGTTCTACATTAATTATGAAAACAAGAATGGCAAAACTAATAGTTTTCATCAGAAATACTTTATTTTGTAACATTGTATTGAGATAAACTTTCTTAACAATAAAAGGCTGTAACATAAAATGCCTAACAAAAGCCCAAGTCCAAGTGAAGGGCATTTTAAATTCAAAACTTCAATCAACGTTCAGTAAAATAAAATAAAAAAACATCAAAAGTAAAATTTCCATAACACTTTCATGTTCATTTTTTGTCAGGACCAAATCTTTTCCTCCTCTGCTGAACTGCAGTAATAAATGAAATAGAGATTTATCATTTCCAATGAACTTTTGTTTTTTAAAACATTAAAGACTGAGAAAAGCGGGATACTCTGTGGATAGTTTGACAGTCTGTTACTGCCGCCGCGTTCTCTGGCTGCAGCTCGATGCAGCGACGTGTCCAGTGGAGCTCACGCCATGAATATGCCGGCAGACAGACCGCTATGCTGGGGCTGGATCACGCTTAAACCTCCAGAACATTTAAAACGTCCCCCGGTGCGCTTGCTGTTCAGAACGTCGGGGGTCCGAAGCTCTCGGGACGTGGCACCGGACGCGAGCCGGTACCACCAGACGTGGTACTGGACACGAACCGGAGCCGGGTTAGGGTGCAGGAGCTCTCCAGGTCCTAGCGCCGGCCGGTTTTAGCTAGCAGCTCGATGGTTGGTGACCCGCCCGTGATCTAGTGAGAGCAGCCGGTGAGTTAGAGGGCGATGAGGGACGCCTGCGCCCGGTGTGGAAAGGCACATATGAGAAAATCCACGATTAATGCGTCAAAAAAATTGTCAACGTCACGCACATGTCAGATTAACGCGTGATTAACGCAACAAATCTGACAGCCCTATTAAACAGATTGCTGTCTGTGTCTACTTTAGAACAACACAGACACAGCTCGGACCTTTTCCCTTGTGGCCGCTCTGCCCTCCGTGTGTTCTCACCCGTGGAGCAGGTGGAGAGAGCGCATGAGGAGCCCCGCCCATCACCACTGTGGAGAAGCAGCGGAGAAAGTGACTCCGTGTTTGTTCTAAACCCACGCCACTATGTTTTTAGGCATTCAGACAAAAGGTGCACACGCCCTGCCGGCTAAGATACAACAGATTATAGAAAAACATCAGTGACTTTTTTTTTTCACCATGAGGCAGAGCTGGCGGCTCCTTTGAATTACCGCCCGTACAGCTCGTTCCTATAACCACTATTGCTTTCTTACACATCTTTACTCGCTAATCATCCGTCTGGCCCGTGGCCGCTTCTCTGTCTAAATAAAACGTTATTTTGTCAATGGTCCGGCCCAGACATGTTGGTAAAGCGCACTCTGGTGGACTCAACCAACTGTCAGAATTTAAAGGGGGTGTTTATGTTAAATTGTAGCTCCAAAACTGACGGTGCGTCTCTTAACGGACGAACACTGTAACAAAGATTCATTCATAATCTAACGTGAATATTTTTCCATGACGCCAACTGACCGGCCCATGAATGAAGCGGCCCACCGGGAATCCTCCCGACTCTCCCGATTACCCACTCCGCCCTTGATCTCCTGTGATGTTCACAAACGGAGCAGCTTTTTTGTGGCTTAAGCTAGGGGTGTCTGTCCCAATCCGATATGGTTTCAGAATCGATCAAAATTGGATGTTGTCTCCAGATTAGTGATTGGATATTTATTTTAATATTTTGATCAGTGCTGTGCTGCATTCCAATTTTTTATTTCACAATAATCGCCCCAGTAGAAATCTGCACAATATTTTAGTCCCGTAAAGCATAGTAGAATACAGCAGCAGTTTGAGCTGGAGGCGCACACAAACAGAGTTGCACTTTGGAGCTCAAAAACTCTTTTAATAAACCTTTAAAACTGACAATGAATGTTCCTTGTTTTTTGTCCAAACCTAAACAATAAGCTACAAAGGCATTTCAGCAGAAAAAAGAAGAGAACAGTGCACTTGGTACTGTGAACAGAGAGATGGCAATGAGGTGTCAGGAAAAGATGATCAGCACAATATCCCAAAGTAGAATCACTAAATAAATCCATTATTTTACATCAACAACTAAAACTAATAAATTGTTACATTGACATGAGCTAGTCATGAAAACTCACCGTCACATTCATGCTACAACTATGATTTTGGGAGAAAGTCCTTGCTTTTTATTTTAAATGGAGATGTGATCTGATCAGAAATGTTCTGAAGATCTTGAAGCTACAGTCACTGAACTTTGTTTCATGACTTATCATTACTGTAGTGTCGTACTGCAGAGAAAATCCCTTTTATTTCTTTGTTGAGAAGTTTTCATGGAAACATTGATCACAATTAATCAAAACCCACTGACACAAAAAATTCTGATCGGGACAGCTCTAGCATGAAAAATGTACCTAATGGCATATCAAATGTAGTCATTCTGACACGGCAGAGGGGAAGCTCATTGTTCCGGAAGAATCTATGAATGGTTTCACGAAAATAAAACTGGAGACATGATTACTCATCCTTTTGTAAACTCTTCAAAATAAATAAACCAGATCTCTCAATATCATTTTAGTCGTCCATGCATTGTAACTGAGATGAACACTGCTACATATAGCAATCATGCTAAAAACATTAGCTTGTTGCTCCTCCCACTCATAAGCTTACATAACACATTTTTGGACGGGTGGTGAGCAGAGAATTTGCTGCGTAGTGAAAGAGAGGGAGCCGTTAATCGTGTTCGTTATGAGCGCAGCTTAAGGTCTTGTCTATTTACAACATGAAACTTGATGTTTGACACATCCTGCTTCTGGTTTGTTTTCAGTTCGTCCCTCGCTGGGAAAGATAGGACAAAACTTGCACTTCGGGTAAGTTTCAGCAGTAAGTTGCTTTTACTCTGTTAAATTGTCATTGCAGTTCTGTATGTGTCAACATCACAGCAGCAGATAATTTGTTTTTGTTGGGTCAAAAAGCTGACTGCTAATTCAAATGAAAACCATAAGGCCAGTTATCTGTTTAGATGTTCAAACATAAGAGCAGGGTCCCCAAACCACGGCCCACGAGTCAGATGCACCCCCCACTCCCCCAAATAATATCAGGGCTTCATTCAATAATGCTGGACTTATTTTTCTGGAACGGTTTGAACTTTGAGAGTTTAAACGAGAGAAAAATGTGAAAATGTTCATGACTGTCAGAAAAAATGGTATAAAGTGTGTAGTGAGGAGTTTTAAAACCTTAAAACATATGGACTGCAATCCAATTTAGCAGATTTCATCGATCACGGATTATTTTTAGGATGTAACTCCAGAGATAAACGAGGGAGCACTGTACTGGCGAATAGGTAATGCATCCGTATGGCCATCTGAGGTAGAAGACAAAATAATTAGACTTTTTTTTCAGTAGCACTGGATGAGAGTACAGACGTCTAGGACACAGCACAGATACTCATTTTAGTCATGAAATTAGCACTGCTGAACTGTGAGATGTGCGAGGAGTCTCAAAGGGAGAGGACAGCCTATTTATTTGTTTTATTTTCTAAATGTATTAATAGGATTTTTCTTGACTTTTTTCTGAAAATCAGTTATTTGGTTATTTTTCAAATTTGATAACCAGTGTTGTTTATTTCATTAAAAGGATTATTATTTATTTCCTGGCTTTCTGTTTGCTGTGAAGACCCCAGAAAGGGTTAATACAGTGTGTTCCAAATTATTATGCAAATTGTATTTAGGTGTCAAAAAGATTAACTTCTTTTTTTTTATTCATCTCCTGGATGATAATAGGGCTGCCATGATTAGTCGAATAATCTGAAAAAATAATCAGTGATTAGTCGACTTTATGGTTTGTGGCAGCACTAGATGATAATGTGTCTCTTTGGATCACTGATATCAATCTCAGACACCTGTGATCATTAGTTTGCCAGGTGAGTTCAATAACCCTTCTGTTATCCTAGACATGTTTAGATTAAAAGTGGGCTAATCTGGACAGCGCACTGAACTTTTTTTTCTTCACTTTTCTTATATCTTCACTGGTGTCTGTGGCAGACATGAAATCCTTTCATAGGAGGTATCACACATCAATATAAGGGTATGGTCATCTGGACCCCGTAAGAGAGCATGAGGGTTAAAGGAACAACTGTGAAATAAGGACATTCCACTTTATCAGGCAGACCAACATTTGCAAGCTATACGGGAAAGAAAAAGGATCTCTGCTTCTGAAAATTATGAAACAGTTGAATGTCTTGGACAAGGTATGAAAACCATGGATATTTTATGAAAACTCAAGCATGATCATTGTACTATAAAAAGATTTGTGGCTGATTCAGAGCCCACACAGGTTGGTGCATATGAAGGCCGAATGAGGAAGGTTTCTGTCTGACAAATACAAGGAGGATCAAAAGTTTGGTCACCCCAGATAAAATGCTATAATATTGTGCATAAAGAACCCAAGGAAAGATTAAAAAGTCTTTTAAAAAAGTATTACTATGTTTAAAAAATAGCCTTACCCTTAACCATTACCCTTTCAAATCAACAGAAAACAAGCTAACCCACCAGAGTTAGTACCTTGTACCCCCCCGGCAAGTATCACAGCTTTAAAGGCTTTTTGTATCCAGCCAAGAGTCTCTCAGTTCTTGTTTAAGGAATCTTCATCAAGTTCTGTTACGTCCCTCCTTAGGAAGGAGGAAGAAATGTGTAACATAAAAGAATAAATAACCAGGCAGGAATAAGATGTGGACACAGCTCTGCGAGACCTGTGTTGAAACTCAGACTTCACATCAGCAAACTCGTGTCTAACGTGCTCTTCACCTGGCGAGCCGGCCAAGCTCTTTTTACAACGTTGACGGAAAAAGAGGCGCGTTCTTCTCCGCTTAACCTCCAGAGGTGTCGGAAACCTTTCCTCCAAGGCCTGACGGGGACCTCACGGGTTTGAACAAATCCTAAGTCAGCTGAGCTGATTCCGAGTGAGCCACGTACAGCAAAACCACGGGACAAACATGTGCGTAAAGGATTGGTTAAGTCTTTGTGCAGCGCGTAACTGTGCACCTCTGGAGAGTGCAGACAGCCCAGGGCGTTCCAAATCAAACTTGTGATCCTTTTCCATTTTCACCTGCGATGGAGAGGATCCGTCAAGTTCAGTGCGTGAAAAATGATAAACAGTGCTGTCAGTCAAATAAACATCTGTGTAATTCCAGGTCTCAGCGCGCGTAAAGGCGCATGCTGGGTACAGCTTGCGTCTGGAAGTACGGAACTGGTCTTTACTCTTACGTTGTGCTGAGGGTTTGTCCAGTACTGTAAAATGTGGTACTTTACCGCCAGCCACATCATTCCCCAGCAGCACAGCCACGCCTTTTACAGGCAGCCCTGGACAGACTGCCATGGGGAACATGCCAGACACCAAGTTCAGGTGCACGCCATGCACAGGGAGAGACATGTTCTCCATCCCAATCCCACACATCGCAGTGCTGTAACCAGAAGATGAATACTCAGAAAAATGTTGGGTATTTGCCAGAATTACCGTTTGTGCCCCTCCCGTGTCCCTCAGAATGCGCACAGAACGGTCGTCCGCGCTTTCGCCGCTCAGTGAGACGAGACCTTGAAAGATAAAAGGTTTAAAACGGGGGTCTGGGTTTTTACCTTTACCTGTTCTAAGAATCACGCTGATCCCTTTTGGACTGGATGGGCTCTGTTGGGCAGGTTCGGGTTGACTTTTTAGGAGACTACAGTCAGCGACGACATGTCCAGGTTTATGGCAGTAAAAACACTCACATGTTTCTCTGGATGTGTTTGACTCATTATGAGTTGACTGAGGTAAAGCTGGAACTCTCAGGTGGTCATTGGGCACAAGGAAGGATGTTTAATGCGTCAACATGTACTCATCAGCCAGCACCGCTGCTGACGTCACAGAGTTCACTGTCTGTTCATTCAGATACACAATAAGACGCTCTGGCAAACTTCTTTTGAACTCTTCCAACAAAATGAATTCACGCAGCGAAGACAAATCAACTTTGGTTGCTGCACACCACTTGTCAAAAAGAAAGGCTCTTTTCGCGGGCAAACTCCACAGGAGTTTGAGTCGAACTTTTTCTCTGCTGTCTGAACAAATGCACAAACAAGAACAAGGTACACACAAAACACACAGGGGTCGTTACAAGTTCTTCCTTACAGAAGTCTTCCAGATCTCTGAGACTTCTGGGATGTCTGTTCCTCTCTGCTCTGTTCAGGTCCATCATAGATGTTCAATCATGTTGAGGTGATTGGGAAGGTCACTGCAAAACCTTCAGTTTATTCTCTTGCTGTGAGTCAGCGTGGATTCTGAGTGTTTGGAGAAACCTTCCTCTTTCCAGCTTCAACCTTTTCACAGATCAAGTTTGTTTCCAGAATCTGCTGAACTTTTCTGGAATCCATTCTTCCTTCTGCTGGTGAAAAGTTTCCTGATCCGCTGGCTGCAATACAAGCCTGCAGCATGATTGTTCCACCCCCATGCTTAGCAGCTGGACAGAGGTTCTGTTCATTAAACTCTGGACCCTTTCTTCTCCAAACGGACCTTTGCTCATTGTGGTTCCATGTGAACCGGGTCTGTCCACAGAACTTGTTTCCCAAATGCATCAGGCTTGTTTCAATGTTCATCTGTGAACTTCAGAGGTTGAGTTTTGTGGTGAGGACGTAGAAGAGGGTTTCTTCTGATGGCTCTTCATATTTCTACAAGTCTCTCTGACAGCAGAAGAGTGCAGCACAGCTCCAGAGTCTGCAGGTCTTTCTGGAGGATCCTGCAGTCAAACCCGGGTTAGGACTTGTTTTTCTCACAATCCTGCAGCTGCTCTGTTTGAGACTTTTCTTGATCTTCCAGATCTTTAACTTCCACTCTTCCTGCTGACTGACATTTCTTAATGACTTCTGAACAGAGGACACTTGAATCTGAAAGCTCTTTGCTATCTTCTTACAGCCTTCTCCTGTTTTGTGAGTATCAACTGTTTTCAGTTTGTCTTCTACAAAACTGCTGGAAGAACCCATGATGCTGATTGGTGGAGAAAAGTCACATGACTCAGATTATTTCAAATTTTTGAGAATGAAATCACATGTCTTTGCAAACCATGACTGTGAACAATCCGTGACACTGTCGGGTCTCGTCTTTTCCAAAGGGGGCGGAGCATACTATTCTACAGGGTGTTTAAACTTTTGGAAATTGCATTATTTCCAAAGGGTAAATGATAGAAATAAAGTATATTTTTTTTAGATATCAAAAGAATGTCTCATATGTAATCTGATGCTTTTAAATGATTTTTCCATCTCTCCTCAGCTTCTTTAAGCACAATAATTTAGCATTTTACCCGGGGTGTTTGAACTTTTGATCCCCACTGTACATCAGGTGAAAAGAACAACAACTAAAATACATCACAAAGCAGCAGCACATATATGAAGCTGCTGGAGTCCACCAACATCAAGGTGTAGGATCCTCCTGAGGCTGCAGGTCTACGTAAACCTTCTATTGGAGCCCCCCCTCCAATCAACAATCACAAGCATATACGACTGCAGTGGATCCAGACAGACATGAAGACTCATTTTCAAACAGTCTTGTTCACTGTTGAACAAGACCTGGATGCTCCAGATGGATGGAGTAGTAGGTGGGTGGTGGATGGCCACCATGATGGTGACCACTGCATTGCTGAGGAGGTGTTGGAGTAATGGTTTGGTCTGTAATCATGGGGAGAGAGCTGGTTGACTCCTTTAGGGTCTCTGAAGGTGTGAAAATGACCTCTGAAAAGTATTAAGAGTTTCTGACTGACCACTTCCTTATGTGGTACAAAAAGAAGAACTGTGCTTTCTGTAACCAAATCATCTTCATCATGACGATGCAGGAATACCTCTGCATCACTGTCTGCTATGGGCATTATCCCATGTGGTATCTGATGGAGTCTAGATGACCCCAGCCTTACTTTGACGTGTGATCCATCCCATGACAAATGTGGATAAAGGACAGGATTTCATGTCTGCCATGGACACCAGTGAAAATCAAATATCACAGACAAAATAAAGTTCAGCGCACTGTCTTGTGACCCCACTCCCAACGTCAACATACCTAGGATAGCCCAAAGGTTACACTAGATAAATTGATGGTGTGGCCCCCCCATCCAGCCCCAGACCTGGGTTGCATGGCAACCTAGGCAAAAAACATATTAGGCGCCCCCTACAGGATCTTAGAACCTGGGACACGTGGTTTCAAGGCAAATGCACCATCTGACTCCACCACCGATCAGCTAATATTTTTACTATTAATGAATAAAAATAAAATAAAAAAACCCCAAAAAATATTCGAGAATAAAGTGGGGGGGATTTCAACTGTCAAATGTTTTGAAAGAAAAAACACACTCACCTGCCAGTTAAATTTGTCGTTTTTTGACCAAAATGCACAGAGTAGTGAATTTGAAAACAATTTTTTTATAAGTAAAACAGACAAACCTCTACTTTGAGTCTGTGCTTCCTCCTCTTCCTTTTCTAATCCTTAATGCTCTAAAGAAACACTAATGGCAGCAACACTGTGTGCTCCTCTCCTGCCCACAACCCAGCTTAGCAGCAGCGACAGGAAGGGAGGGGCGCTGCACTGCAGATCAAACTTGAGTTATTTTATTTACGTTTTTTTTAATTATTTCTTTTTTTTATTGTCTGATTGCTGAAAGCAATCAGAGTATGTTGTTGTAATTCTTTATTATATTTTATTATTATTCTTCTTCTTCTTCCTCCT
>NC_050513.1:20984937-20995164 GCF_002922805.2 Oryzias melastigma
GAGGCAGCGAGTTACGCCTCCATATGTGAAGGATTGTTGACTCCTGGGCTAAAGTCCTGCTGTAACTGTTGTCCGAGCTTTGGCTAAACCCACTGGCATCGTTGCCGAACAACCGCCTGCGAACGAGACTGACTCCAACAACGATGAGAGGGAACCGGAATGTTTGATGATGGAATCATACTACTGTTTAAGTCAAACACCAACGATGTTTGGTGGGAGAAGATTGATTAAACAATTATAAGAGTCTTCTTCTTCTTTTCCTTTCGGCTTTTCCCTTCAGGGGTCGCCACAGCGGATCAGTTTGTAGGTCTGATTCGCATATTTGATTTGGCAAGATTTTACGTCGGATGCCCTTCCTGACACAACCCTCTGTATTTATCCGGGCTTGGGACCGGCACAATGAGACCCTGGCTTGGGCCCCCTCGTGGCTACATTTAAACAATTATGAGAGTGGTTTGTTAAATAGTGGAATAAAGTTGAACTAAACTCACTGTTTTGCTTCTGCTACTTTTTTTGTGTGTTATAACACAATGCGCCCTGTGTATGGGTGAAGTACAGAAATTGACCCCCTAATTGAGAATGCGCCTTATAATATGGTTTGGAAAATACGGTAAACACTAGTGTTGGGGTCTTTCAAAGCATTTCGTCACTACTGAGGTCATGGCCTCTGGGCAGTAGTTTTTGGGCTGGCGGGCGGGGGCTTCTTAGGGACTAGAACATGAAGCATGTTGAGATTGTAGACTGTTCTAGGGAGAGGTTGAAGATTTTGATGCGCACAGGAGCAAGCTAGTCATGGCAGGCCTTCAGGATCTTACCCCTGATGCCATCTGGTCTTGCTGCCTTCCTGCCGTTTGTTCTCCTGAACGTCCTCCTCACATTGAGCTGCCCTCTCTGGCATGCTCAGGTCAAAGTATAGTATATAATGACGAGCATAATTACTGCCTCCCTCACTTGTCTTTTCAGTGCAGCTTAAAGTCAAATCTGATTGATAAATAAGGGATGTACATTAACTATTATGCAGATAGAGAGGACGTATAATAAAAATGTCTAGAATGGATAAAGAAATTCAATGAAGTGTCACATTGGAATCAGGCACGGAGTTTGCAAAATGCACTCAACCCAGTTTGCTAGGGATTGCGCAATCTAACATGAGTCAGAGCTCGGTGCTGCCTCAGCTCACAGCGACTTTTTTTGTTTTTATTTCACCTTCATTTAACCAAGGGAGTTATTAAGAACATGTACCACCCCATGCCTTCCTCCAGAATGAAATTGCATAAATGATCAGGTGCCAAGACTTTTTTTAAACAGCATTAAAAGAGAGAGAAAGCTTTTTGCTGTAGTAAAAAAGGAAATTTAAACTCTTGAACTTCTGCTCTCATCTCTGCTGTTGCAATGTTTATTTACATCCAGAAGATGGCACTCTGGGTAAACCGTTGAAAAGGAAGAGTTTCTCTGCACTGGATCTGACCTATACCTATAAAAATGGCCCTCTGTATTTTCCTTCTCCCACTTTAGCGTTTGTTTCCATGTGCAGTTCAAATATCGCATTTGGTTCTGCTGCAGGAACATGCGGATTCTTGGGTTGAATTCTTGACTTTTGTTCTATGTGTTCAGCTTTTTTCCGCCTCTTGGGAAGCTTATAAGTGGGATTAGTTGCTGCTGAAAGTCCTCATAAACGTACAGGAAAATGGATGGCACCTCGGGGTGTGATGTGGGATCAGATTACAGTGACTGTGTGTTCTAGCTTTGAGTTTGACTCTGAAGTTGTACTCCAGCCTGAATTCCCAGTTGTCCTCGCTGTTAATTCTGTCAAGCCGGAGTTTTGTTTAAGTACATTGAGGTGAAAGAGCAGCCTGTCTGCACTGGAAATCTAAAGGTAATACAAAGAACACCGTTCTGTGTTCAGACACTTACCTTCTTGTTAACTTGGGATCTTATGCAGAAATAGTTTTCATTTGTACTCTGGTTGCATTTCATTGCCATGGGCGAGCCTTAAAACAATATGTTGAGGCTAATGTTTAGGATAGTTCTCTTCTACTTTCACCATTAAAGCTGGACAGGACGTGTGTTCCAGTATGTGGGTGTGTATGTACATGTTGACCGTTTTTTTTTTTTTTTTTTTTCTTTCCCCTCTTTCTCTACTACGTCACTATAATAGATTCTGTTGAATCGTATTTCTGTTCTCTAAAGCAGAATGTGGTCTCAAACATTTTAAAACGAAACAAGCAACATTGGCTGGTAGCAGCTAGGCTTTGTCGGTTACTGCTCTTTTACAGCTCCTTCTTTTTTCTGGTCTCTGCAGCAGAAGTTTGTTCGATGTTCTGTGCGAGCAGAGGTGAGACACCTCCGGAAAGTTCTTTGTCATCGGCTAAATGTGGAGAAAAACCAGGTGAGTGTAGTGCTGTGGTGTAGAGTCCTGTATTCTAAAGATGTGAATGAGAATGGTGCAGCTTTAACGGGGTTTCCATCATACACAGTTTATGAAGGAGTGTATCTTTGACAGCTGGTTTAATAATATTTTAACTAGTGCTACCACAAACGATTATTATAATAGTCGACTAATTAATTTTTTCGATTAGTCGACTAATCAGGTCGCACGTCGACTGGATGTAAAGCACACATCTTAGCCATCATTAGCTTTAAACTTGAAGTGTTTTAATTATATACCAACTAAAAATGAAGACAGTAGTTTATTAAACCTTTAATGAATCATGGAGCTTTTCTCCTTCATTTGTTTCTGGCATTAAAACAAGATTAAATCAAATGAGGTTGGAAATCTAAATAAAAACTAAATAAAAGCCTGCAATTTTTGTTTTAAAGCTTTAAAATATATACGAACCATTTCAAAACCTATAGAAACATATAAACACACTCGAAATATTTTCTCACTGAGGCATATTTATAAAAACAAAACGCTAATGACATCTTTGAACTTGAGATATTCCTATGCATAAAAACTCTCAGAATGCCCATATGAACAGAGTGCTTTGAGATGTTACATCCTAAAAAATGAGGGATATTTATATATTTTTTAAAAAGGGAGAAAAGCAGGGGGTGTTGAATGTACTGCTGTCATTATTTCACTGTGCTCCCTGCTGCAATAAAAGCCCCAATCACTGGTTGCAAACAGAGAACTTTCTGTGACATCACTACTGACTGGATTACTGCACGTGTCAAAGAGAATGGCAGAAAGCGTGCACGGTAGTTCTGAGATGAGAACAAGGAAAAACAAACAAAAAACAACTTGTCGACTGTTAAATTAATTGTCAACAATTTTAATAGTGGACTTAGTCCCGACTTGAACTCTGTTCCAGTTTGGGGTTTGAACTGGCAGAGAGAACCCAGAGCTTTGTGTTTTTGCTATTCTTACGGCTCATTGTGGAAACAGCTTCTGGGTCAGAAAATGAAACTCTAGTTTTTATGAAAATCTTGATTTACTCTTTTGCATGTAGTCACTGTGTGTTATCAAAGTAGCTCAGTCTGCTGTCATGGAGGATTTTCCTGTTAGTCCCACTTCTTTGGAAATGTACAGATGCTCTTTTCAAATCCTTTTTTGTTGTTTTCCTTTAGGTCCAGATGTTATTCAACAACGAGTCTCTGCCTGATCACATGACCATGAAGCGGTTGTGGCTCTCACACTGGTTTGGCAAGGTTTGTTAAAAGTGGCCTTCAGATGCCAACATTCCTTCACACTCCAGCACTTTTCCTTTAGACCGTGGAGAAATTAGAAAATGAACATTCAATTAAGTTTGTATTTGATTAAGGTGAATTATGACGAGTCCTTTATTCATTGATGTTGTTTTTTGTGTTTCTTATTAATAAAATAAGTGCAGGTGTTTTAAGATAAGGTTCAGAAGATTGGTAGAAATGTTCAACATTGGTCCTGTTAACATGTATAATTCTTGAATCTTTTTTTTTTTTTTTTTGCAGTCACAACCATTAGTTCTTCACTACATAATCAAGGACAAAAGGAGCAGATAAAAGTCCTGTTGCAGCCGAAGGACAGCTGTACATATTTTGTTCATATATATTCTATTTTATTAGTGTTTATGTACATAAGCCTATTTTCCTTGTTTTGTATTTTTGAAAATAAAATTTAAATGAAGACATTTGGTTTGTGTTGGCTTACTAAAGGCTGTTACTAACAGAATCTGATCCAGCGTGAAAGCTGAGAATTCAGAGCATCTCAGGTTATCTGATAATAAAAAAATCTAAGCACGCCTTCCTGCAAAAAACCAGCTTGTTTGCATCACTTTCCTGCAGTGGTGTGTCTGTCAAGACTCTGCTTGTTTTTCTGCGTCCAACCAGCTCCCTGACAGCAGCTTCTGATCCCGTTTGTCAGTAAACTAACGACTAAATCTGGACAGAGCAGCTGTATGAGCCTCGTCTGCATGTCTTCCTTTGGACTCTGTCATCATCAAACTACATTTTCAGCTATTCCTGTTCTGTTGGTTCCTATCCTTTCTCTGTGCCATGACATGCCTGTGTAGTTGCACCAGTTAACACATAAAAACCTGAATGAAAGAAAGCTGATGCCAAAAGACTGACTTTAACCTTAAATGCAAAAAAGGCTGAAAAAAACGACTTAAGAATGTTGACATTATTGTATCTGCACCTAGTCTGATCTTTTCAGTGTTCATTTATCTCAGGGGCTTGCAACTTTTAATTCTTGAAGAGCCATCTGATTCAGTTTCTTACTGTGTAAAACCTTTTAAGAACTGCAGTCTCTCTTTGTTTTTCCCACCATTTATTGAAAAATGTAGCTTTCAATATTTGCAGTAACTTCATTACAAAAGAGTTGCATGTTTCTGTTTATAACAATTTAAATTTCATTTACTTTTGACAGCAGCACATCAAATTCTTTTCAAAATAAAATGCACTTGTCTAATAAGACAGTTGTGCTGCAACAGATTTACAGAGTAAAACTGCAAGAAAGGAAAGTCAAATGTGACTATTTCTGTCATTGTGACTTTGTTGGACCTTCATCCTTTTTCTTCTTTTACTACCAAGTATTAACATGGCAGTGTAGAATCCAATTTTTCAGATCAATATCTGTAAATGCAATTAGGAGAGTCGCCCCTGAACAGCACTGTTGTGAAGCAATAAGCTTAAGCTAATTCTAACCATAAAGCTTACTAAACATTTTACCATTGATATCTTAATAACATTAATGTAAACTTCAGGTAACCAAAAGTGGAAATCATTGTTTCAGAAAATTGTTTGCATTTTGCCTCAAAGCCAGAAATCCACAATGGACGGATAAGAGTTCCCATTTGGCTGTGGAGCCTCACATTGCAGGCCTCTGCTGTATCTCATATTTAATTTTTCATCTTCTCGACTGTGCTTGGAGACGGAGAAAACCATCCAGAGGTCATTGTGTTTCTGCAGCAAAGTTCACAGGAGCAGCTGTGATTCCAGATGTGCACCAGCAGGTCACGGGGTCAGCTCGTCCTCACTCAGCTGTGGAACTGTCCTTCAAAGAAAACTGTCCATTCATTTGCAACAGAAATTTCAAAACAAAATAAGCAGGTTCAGATATGCTGTGTGAATTTGTGATGACAGGAGTGGAAAAGAAATGTTCAACCAGAGGCTGCTGTATACATGCTGTTAAGGCCAAAGTCAAAAAGATCCTGCTGACAGACTCACTCGTACTTCTCCAACTGTGCAGTCCACAAACTCAAAGGAGCGCACAGTCGTCTGTTTTTACCAAACTGACTTGGGTTCCTGCGTCCCCACACTTCCCTTCATGATGGTGCTTCTGCCATCGTTCCTGTCTCATGTCATCAGATTCAGAAGGTTTTCAGTTATCCTGCCAAGCTCATGGAAAGACAACTGCCCAGCTGAACACTGGGTGGCAGGCTTGAACCTCCGCGGACACAGATTTGGACAGAATGTTTGTTTGCTAAGGGATATTTCAGCGTTTTGGAAGGAATAAAGAAACAGAGCTGAATTGAAAATAAACTTCATCCATTGAAGATGAACTTTTCCAGTCAAAGAAAATACAGAGGATTAGACAGAAAACACAGCCGCAAATATGAGTCGTTTTCCTCTTCAAGCCCTCAATCCATTCTAAATATTAACAGCAGCAGCAGCTCCTTCTGGTTTGTTCTTTCAGGAACCGTGTGTGCGCACGTGCATGTGTGCGTGATGAAGATGCAGCTCTTATCATTGGAAAAGCCAGTGGAACACTGGCTGGTGTTGGAGTCCTGCTCATCTGTCACCTTTTAATATGACACAAACTCACATGGAGAGAGACATCAGGACTCAGATCAGCTCACTAACATGACAGTCAGCCATAGAGGAGAACAATGACGTCACGTCAGGGGGGTTCTTATTTAAACAGCCCTCCTTACAAAAGTCATATTAATAACATGTTTTATAGTCCACACAAAATAAACAGCCGTGCATGAAAAAGTGAACTTGATTTTCAAAGGTGCAGCTTCAGCAGAGGTTCACGTGCAGAGGCTGCAGCAGTTGCTGTTGTGGCTGCAGCCGCTGTGGCTGCAGCGGCTGCAGCTGCGTCTGCTGCTGCAGCGGCTGCTGTTGTTGCTGCTGCAGCGGCTGCAGCTGCTGTTGCTGAATGCCTTCACTGCAGCTATTTGACTTTTCAACCTTCTTGATTCCAGACGATTAGTTCTTTTGTGTTTTCAGACGACTGTTTATCACTGGATAACCATCCAAACACCGGGGAGCAGCTCTCAGCGGGGCCACTATTAAACGGTCCTCGGCTTTATTTCGCAATAATAATAATGATATTAATAATAATAAATTAATAATGAAGTTAGCTTGGTTTATCATTACAGCCTTATAAGAGCAATCATGCTCTTTTTTGTCTTTTTTGT
The DNA here is from genome assembly GCF_002922805.2 of Oryzias melastigma. Taxonomy (NCBI): domain Eukaryota; kingdom Metazoa; phylum Chordata; class Actinopteri; order Beloniformes; family Adrianichthyidae; genus Oryzias; species Oryzias melastigma. The sequence goes on from NC_050513.1 coordinate 20,991,780, forward strand.
GTGATATTTTGTTACAGCGAGGAATTGTTTAAAAATATTCAGGGAATCTTTGTTTTTGTGTGTTACATTAAGTTTAAGAAACAAAATACATGTAAAAATGTTATCTAGCAAGACGTTAAATGAAAATATCCTATTGGTATATTTTTCCCCTAAAATGAAGGTTTCTTCCGAAAGGTCAGCAGCCTCATAAAGCAGCGTTCTTACCGGCAGCTCAGCCGCCTCCCGCCGCAGGAGCGTTTTCAAACCCTCGCCTTTACAACCGTGCTGCAAATGGTCCGGCCGCCGCTGCGCCCTGCGCCTCCGCGGCTTCCTTTCACCTTCATTCATTAGCATCCTCACACTCAGCCATTTGCCATTCATGAGTGGCTGTTGTTTTCTTCTCTTTTTAAACAATCCAGAGTCAAAGTGGCAGATGCCTGCTGCCATTATTGCCTCCGGCTCGCTGGAAGTTGTTTTTATGTCGAGCAAAGACGGGTTAACCTAATCAATCATGCTCGCTAGTTGTGTTAAAGACAATTCATAGAAGGAGCGAGAAAACATATGGCGCAGGGCGGAGGCAGCTTTTCTCAGCCCGGCAGACGGACGAGGACCTTCTTGTGACAGGACGCTTTCAGAGCAGCCAAAGAATGGGAAGAATGGGGGTGGACGGCTACTAATTGAAACCAGGGCACTTAAAAGCTATAAGCGCAGAGGTCAATACATCCAAATCCTCACAAAGTTATCCTACTCTGGCGTCAAGATTGGAACAGTTCCTTAAACGTAGCACGAAAACACCTAAAGCAGCAGATTCTCTCCGAGCTGCTGGACGCGCCTCCATCCACTCCGAGGATTCGCTGCATGCCAATGTGGAGAGTTCGGATTCACTTTTTATTTAGTCACACATCCAACTGCTCTGTTACTTCTTGAAATATTATAGAACCTTTATTTACATAAATGTTGATTAAATAGAACGTTACAATAAAATTATCGCATAAGACGCTTGATCCATTCAGAAGTCAGAGCAAAGGTAGCGCAGTCTGTGCGCGCGGACAAAAATCCAGTGCGCACTGAGCTGCGCTCTGATCACGCAAACATTAAAGGGAGGGGGGTCTAGCAGACATTTAGGGGAAATACGACACAAGAAATAAAACAGAGCTTTGTTTTGTTTCCGTTCCATCGTGATGAAAACATCTAAATGTTTACAGTCCTGCCGGTTCTCTCCAGTCCACCGCAAACTCAGATGATCGCAAACATTCCGGCGAAATTTAAACACAAAAGAAGAAGTCCGATTCATAATTTAAAACGGAAAGGGAAAAATAAAGCAACTTCAAAAATGTTTATAGGCTATGTGTTTATATTCTCATTTTTAATCAATATCCGTGCAAAAATGTAGCAAGAAAAATGTCCTCTCATAAATGTTTTGCTCTCTGCAGGCCTCCCGCAGGCCCTCCTGGCTGTTAATCGTCCACCTCGATCTCCTCCTCATCCTCCGAGAACTCATCCGTGGTGTGGTCTCGTGAAGAGGACGGTGACTGTGGGAAGGCTCGGTGTCCTTGAGAGACCGGGGAGACGCTGGGGGATCTGGGCTCTGGACCCCCACTCTGCGGATCTTCAATGTTGTCCATGACGAGCTTCTGCAGTGTCTGTGGGGTGATTTTCTTAAGTGACTCCACATCCGCCTTCATCTCCTCCAAGTCTCTCTTGAGTTTGGCCCTGCGGTTCTGAAACCAGGTGATGACCTGCGCGTTGGACAGTCCCAGCTGCTGTGCGATTTGGTCTCGGTCCGCTGGAGAGAGGTACTTCTGATACAGAAAGCGCTTCTCCAGCTCGTAAATCTGGTGGTTGGTGAAGGCCGTCCGCGACTTTCTCCTCTTTTTTGACGTCTGTCTTTGTCCGAAGGCGCTTAGATGCTCACGACCTTTGGGGAGAAGTAAACGGGAGATGTGAGGGTCACGTCCACCAAGCGTCAGTGCCGACGGGACTCTGCGTCAAAGGCCTAATCGCTGAAACACAGACTCACGTAGCTCTTTAAGGCGATATATTCGAACTGAGTTCTCATGCACGCGTATCGTGAAGGAGCTTTTAAGTGCAGTGACACTTAAAAAAAAACCGCATTCAAATAACCGATTCGTTAAATAACAGAACTCCAACAGTCAGTTATTAAAAATCAAAAGGAATTTCAACTTATCCCATTTTATTATTTTATTTTATCGGTATTTATTTACAGATTTTGTTTACAAGTGTCAACAGTCACAACATTTGACGCAACACAGAACGCGCAGTTCTGCGGGGCTAAATCACTCAAACCGGTGCGTAATCATTTACGGCGAACTTAATTCTTCCATGTTTGCGCTCCATGGGCATCAGCGTTCAGCTGCTCCTATTCCCCCATCAAAACCCCGCGCTCTGCCTGCGCACATTCCTGCTCAGGGTGAAACCTTCCTATTTGGGGGGACAGAGTTCGTACCTTCTGCGGCTTGGATCACGCTGACTTCCAAACCTTTGAACGTTTTGCTGGCCAGCTCTTCCAGGGCGCACAGCGGCGACGACGGAGTGCTTATCCCGTTTCTTCCCGAGTTAGAGCCCGTCACTTTCTCCAGGACTCTCGGTGGGCAGATGCTGGCGACGGACTTCTTCACTGAAGGTTTGTTCAGAATATCCTCGATGCTGAACGGCGTCAGAGGCTTGTTGGAGTTGGCTGGCGGCGGCAGCTGGTCCAGAGGAGCCCGTCTCCTCTCGTCGCCGCTGGACTGCAGCGCGGACCCTGCCTTCATGTCTTTGCTGGAGGTCATTCAGTCCCAAATGATCGCAGCTTCCAGGAAAGGCTGCTTATTTCATTCAAATCACAGATTGGAGCGTCCACGGTTGCTCCCTGAGCTGGTTGCGTTCCTGCTGACCTCCTCTGTTTCTTGACACTGAAGTCCGATTGCAGTAACTTAACTTGCCTGAGAGCCTTCCTCCAAAATAACCCCGCTGCAGCCGAACTGCATTCCCTCAGAGAGCCCCAGCTCCTTTGACAAACTCCATGTGGATCTTCAGAGTGAGAGACTGCAGGAGAGAAAACTTACTGAAAGGCTAAGACAACAAAGCGACTGCTAACGACTTTTTGTTGATTGGGCGAAGTTCAAGAAACACTACACCCCCGTGTGACCCGCTGCTGCGTCTTAAAGGGCCGGGCCGTAATAACTAATTGGACGTGAGGAATAGGAGGGGTCTGTTGCTGTCGAGAGGAGAGATGCCCTCAAGTGTTTATGCATCTGCTTCTTCCTGCTGGCGCGCGCCTTTAATAAGTGCCACCGGCCGCGTTTCCCCAGTGCGCAAAATCATTAAGGAGGTCCCAAACAGCTCTTACGGTCATTTCCATACGCCAGGCACGAGGCTCTCATTGATTCAGGGCGTTTAGAAA
>NC_050513.1:20995226-20999670 GCF_002922805.2 Oryzias melastigma
GCAAACGTCTCTTTATTGCTAAACTCGCAGGTGTAGTTTTAGTTTTCATGGCCTCGCGGCTCCCGTTTGTTTACACATGTTCATTCAACTTGTTCTCTTTCTTTGGAACGAAGAACACAATTCTGAGATTTGACTCATCAAAAAAATACAACAGGTTTAGCGTTTTACTTTTATCCTTCTCCGCTGCACACCCAGTTTTTAATTGTTGGTATTTTTGAGCTCCGCTGACGTGGAGGCCGAGCGGAGATGCTGTTGTGTGGAATTCCCAGGAACGCGCTCAGACTGAGGAGGTGAGTTTTTGTGAGGGACTCCGGATGCAAACAGCAGAAATGAAAGAAGCAGGTGTTCTGATCATTTCTTATGCTGCTTTGTAGAACCAACATTTAAACACATAAAAATCAGGATTATCTGTTTCGAATGAGACGCAGAGAATCTAAAAAAATATTTGCATTGATCATGATGACAAACAAAAATATGCTTTAAACGGAACTTTTCCAGCTGCAGTGAAATGTTCGCATCATTTGCGGAAAGCTGCCGCAGTGGAAGAGGCGCTGAAGACAGAAACGATCGGGTTTCCTTCCTCTGCGGCCCTGCTGGCCGACGCCTGCTGCTCGAGAAGCCGCCGCGCGCGCTCCGTGCCAGCGGAGCATATGGTGACATTGGTTTAGTGACAGAGTTGTAAAACAGCAGGAAATTCTATTATGCGCCGTGGAGGGCCAAACTTCGAGGCCGCTGCTCTCCATAACAAGCGCGGGCTGCTGGAGGGAAATTCAGCGAGAAGTCAGGCAAAAATCACTGCAATAATATTAATAATAATCAAAAGGGGGGACATTTATTCACATTTTTTATGTATATTTTGCAAAACACTAAAACATGAACGACGGATAAAGAGCTGATTTTTTGTGTAATGAAAATGTGTTTTTGTCAAGTTTTGTAGAAATTATTAATTAGATTTCCACAGATATTTGTGTTCGCATTTTATTGAGTTTTCCTCCAGGTAAATGCTTCTAATGTCGATGATATTCTATAGCTGTAGGCCTTGGTAAGCACTCATCATATTTTCCTGTTTGAGAAGTCTTACCCGCGGAAGCGTCCGGCATGCGTAATACTGATCATCATTAATCCCGTAATTGCTTTACCACTCGATTATTAAAAAAAAACGGGGATATTGGGAATAAAGGAATCTGTGTCCGAATGTATTTTCCTGCTTCAGGTTGATTCAAACGGTAATTAGAAGCAGAGAGACTGACATCATCAATCATCAGCTCTGAGAGCTTTAATTGGCTCCACTTTCACCTTTTGTCACAGCGACCGTCACACTCCAAATGGTGTTTGGTGACATCTCCTCACCTCCACGGAAACATCATTTGGATTCAGTCTGGTAAAGAGCGCTCCACTTCCATTCTCGCCGTGACATTTAAAGATCACAGGTCTGCCGATAATAGCGGGAAAGGCCAAACGTTTTTCTCTCAATAAACTCACCGCTTTGTCTGCTGTAATTCACCAAATAATTCCTTTTACTGCAGAAATGATTCTTTTTTTTATCTTACTCTGCATGTATGGGAGACCCACGCAGGGTGATGACAATGGAGCAACTGCAGGAATAATCCTGAAAATGCAGCCTCATTTGTTACAGCTCTGTATCGCCTTCACGCCACTTATTACCCCCCACGTGCCACATAGCCCTCTGCAGCACCTGGTCCGGCCCTTGCATGGACAAAAACAGGCCAAAATGTGAAATCCGAATACAGAACGCAGAGACACCACTGAGCTAATCAATTAACACTGACGACGAAGGACTGTGAAGAGGCTCCAGAAGGATCCAACGAACGGAAACGCGTTGGACATATCAGTAAGGAAATGAAGCGTCTGTTTGAGCAGAGACTGCACGGATGGGGTTTGTCGTGGCGCGTCCTGACGCACAGCGGCTCGGAACCCTGAGCGCAGAGCAGCAGGAGAGGCTGCGCGGGGACTGCGCCTGCTCCCCCCCCCCCCTTTTTTTTAAATTATTAGTATTTTTGTGGTTTGTAAAATGTATTGAGACACCCTTCAGGAGGGATGAGCTCATCTTTCTTCACGCTGAGTTATGTGACGATCCAAATAAAGACTAAATCTTCTGCAACAGAATATCATTTTCTAACTTATCGAACTTAACAGAGGAATACAACAAATGGGTTATTTGAGGTTGTTCTATAGGGAGCCTGTAACGTGTATTTTTTTATTCTGAGCAACAACAAGAGCAAAAACACTTTTTATTTTTATTTATTTACATATCATTTGTATTTGTATATTTTTCTCTTTTTGCTATTATCTACGTAGTCTATTCCTTTTTAACTTCTATAACTTCATCCCATGTAGATGTCGATCGCGCGCTCTCCAACAGTCCTCTAAAAGTCTGCGTCATTCAGTCGGCGGGCACGCGCAGCTCCTCCTGGACCCTCCGGAACAGCCGTCACTGAGTCCCATTGGCCGGGATAGAGACAATCGCACGCGCACTCAACGTCCTTTTCAGATTTTGGGGGTAAATTAAAATCTTAATAAATAAATAAATAAATAAGAGCGATCCAATAAAACATTCGGGTGTGCGTGAAGCCGAGCACAGGATCAGTTTCTCATGATTTTACAGGAACTGTCTGTTTTCACTAAGATGAATATTACTTTCGGACAGCAGCAGCAAAAACACGTATCATGAATTTAATGCAACATTTATGTAACACGATAAATGAGGATAAATACACGTAAAAGACCAACAAAAGCAAACAACATCAAAAATGTAGTCTTAGAGTAATTTAAACATCAATGAAAGCAAGGGGCCGAAACAACATCTCAGAACGTTTACCAACAACTACATTGATAATAAATACAAAATAATAATATTCTAATAATGACATGTTTGTTTTATAATAAGAGATGCAATTATAAGGCACAATAAAAACAAAATGATAGCATTAAGACTAACTAAGAAATAAGAATAAGTGAATACAAACACTTTTTCAAGTAATGACATTTAAATATTATTTATTATTACACATCTGACATTTATTTCTTTAGCTCCAACTTATTTTTAGAAGACCTGCTAACTTCGCTGTATAGCACAAATCCCACTAAGATCGAATTTCATGACATTTCTTACCTTGAAAAGACTGTTTCCTTCCCCCAAAAATGTGCAAAAAATCGTAAAAATTTCTTATTTATTTCTTAATTTCTTAATTGCAGATTTTTGTTAACATTAGATCTTCACCACTTCCATGTTTAGTTAAACAGTGATCCTATGGATTAGTTTTCAAATGGATCTTCCAGTAGTGCTCAGTTTTTGCTTTACTGGTTTGTGACAGCAGAGCCACAGTTTCATTTAATGAGGCCAGCTCAACAACAAAATACATTCAAACTGTAACAAGTTTTGTTGAAACTTTTAAATAATATACATTTTAAATAATTCTGGACATTTGTTTCTCCTAATGATCTAAAGGTTAAAGTAGTGAGTGAAGAGCTGATGTTCATACATGGTGGGTTACAAATAAGATGATCAGTAAATGCAGAATGTGTGCACGTTCTGCATGCCTTCATGCCATTCTAAACACATAGAACATCTTAGCACACAAACGTTTTGTTTTGTGGCTCTCAGTTTTCCAGGTCTTTCTCTTGCTGGTTGTTGTTTTTAAAAGTCCTTTGGGTTCCATTTAAGATCATAAAGAAGGACGTGGGAGGGGAGTTGAACAGGATTACAGCATTATAGATGAGTGCTTTTCCTGTTTCACTCCTGACTGGCTTCATTATTGTATAATTAACCCACTGACCATTGATGCAGAGCATCTGATAGAAGGCTGAAGACCTATACTGTTAGTATTTGTGTGTTTGTGGCTCCCGCCCAACTCATTAAAATGAGAGCAATTAATATGTCTTTTGTTTTCACAGTATTAAAAATAACATTCATACAATCACTGGAAAAGGTAAACTCCTTTCTCTGCCTTAACCCTTCAGTCTCATCAAGTGAAGGGTTAAAGTGGGATCCACCAGTTCATCAGGACAATGCAGAGACCAACAGCTCTTATGACACTATTATGACCACAACCATTCATGTTTTATGGCTGCAGTCATTTTAACAAATGAAAAATTAAAATAACCTTTATTTAATCACTACAACTTTACCTTTATTTACAACAGGAGATCAGAATCAACAAAACATGATGGATAAAAACACAGAGACCTTGACAGAAAGAAATGCTATTCATCACTTTAAGCTTTGTGACACTCAAAGTTTTTCAGGAAACTTCCGAGTTGACTTCAGCAGTAAACAAAACTATCACTGTTGCTTTGGATTTTTCATCCTCAAAGTTTTGCTGACTAGTTACAGCATAAACTCTTGAAACATTTCATCAACCCAATTCTTAGGGGCTTCATGCTGGGATATATTTCCGGGTTGCTTTTTGGAGCAATATTACCA